>NW_010517102.1:0-5396 GCF_000687285.1 Phaethon lepturus | reverse complement strand
GCTGCCCAGCCACCAACGCCGACACCGCCAGGCCAGCAGCTGACACCCGACGCCTTTGCCATTGTGGAGCGGGCGCAGCAGATGGTGGAGATGCTCTCCGAGGAGAACCACGTGCTGCGGCAGGAGCTGGAGGGGTACTACGAGAAGGCAGACAAGCTGCAGAAGGTATGTGGAGAGGTGGGGATGGGGCCTGCGCAGGGCAACCGTCTTCATGCTCCTGCATTTGGGTCCCCCAAGATGTTCTTCATGGTCATGCCACTGCAATGGAGACTGCCACCAGTGGCCATCTCTAACCATTACCTCTCCATTGTGGTCTCTCAGAAGTGTAATCCTGTGCCCCATGGCCTGTGGGCTCCCCTGCCTTTAGGGTGAAATGGAGCAGCCTATCACATGTCTCTCAGTTGGGGACTTTCCCCTTCTATCCTTCCATGCTGGCCTCACCAGAGCTTTCCCTGGAAGTCTTCCATGGGCAGAGTTTGCTCCTGGTGCAGCTGAGTCCTGCACCATCTGCACAGGCGGTAGAGTTGCTTGGTGAGAAGCATTTGAAGAGCGTGGCTGCATTTGTCCTGAGCGGTCTTGTCCACCACCATATGCTCGCGTGGCACTTCATGGTCGTTGGAAGTGTAACAGCCGTCGGTGGGGTTGCCCGTTATTTGGAAATGCGTTAACTTGGTTGTCTCAGAGGCTTTCAGTGACTGCTTGATGAGTTTCTAAGAGCTGATGTTAGACACCCACCTTTGAGCATGTTGGTTCAAAAAGCACTGCCCCCTTATCTGAAAGAACCATTTGGTAAAGGTTTTGCTAAAAAAAACCTTTTGCAAAGAGAACCCGCACCCTCTTTTCTGTATGCAAGCCGGCATTTTCAGTGGAGAAGGGCAATGTCTTGCACACTGCCTGGGGTGACAAGGGTGACAAGATGAAGAATCAAATCAAAGTAGAAGTTGCTTAAAAATGAGAGCTCACCGAAGGCAATACAGAGATGCTCCCCAGATCTGCTGGCTTTGGGTCCCAAGGGCCCAGACCAAATGAGTTATTTAGGATTCTACACTGCTGTTTCATTTATGTCTTCCCACCACTTACGCACAAATGGGCTTAGGCTGCAGGTCTTTTTTCTCTGAATTTAGGAGTCTAAATAGGAGCTCTGTTTTTTCTGTGCTGTGTGAGATCAGGGTGATCTTGGAGACACCCTTCACAGGAGGAGAGGAAGCTCTGAGAGAGCATGTCCCAGCCTCAGCTTTGGGAAAAATCTGTGACAAATCTGTTAAAACAGGTTAGAAAAAAGACCTGTTGTTTTGTAGCTGCTGTTGTCTTTGCAGCCTCCTCCTCTGCAACCAGATGAGTTAAGTTTTTTCACAGGATTTCCTAAACTTACTTGAGAAATTTTTGCAGCAACGTTAACTATTTGTGAAGACATCTGCAAAGATTTTAATGCTGACTTCTCTGTGGCTTTCATGGGCAAAAAGAAATATTCCAGCTATTAATTTTACAAAAGCTGCGTTGTTCGGTAAAAGGTATTTGAGTGCAATGCCCTAAAAATATTCTGATTTCCTTTTACACTCTTGGAAATGGCTCTCTCTTTATCTTGGATGCCCCGAGAGTCGATTGCATCAGACACCAACAGAAAGGTATTCAAGCATGGACTGAACTCTCACTTTAGTCAACAGAGTGTGGACTCACGTCCCGTTGACTTTGGGGGAATGTAAGCTGAGTATTAAAATGAAACACATGCTGAAGTGCATTCTTTCTTGAGGAAGGTGTCCTGAACCAAAGCCTTAACACACAGTATTGCTCCCATGCTGTTTTTTCTGTGTTTGAACACAAGGACTTCGTTCCCACAGTTTCAGCTGAACATCACCTCTGAAAACGTGACAATGAGTTAAATTACATACTTAGGGTGTGAAAACTCTTCCTTCTTACTGGAAGTGGAAGGGTCAGGAGGAGTACTTTTTGTCTGTGCATAACAAGTTTATTCTAGGTACGGCTACCCTCCCATCACTTTTACTCATTACAGAATAGGAGAAGAAATTAGAGAAACTCAGCTTGACATGGAGGGCTCCCTGGGCATTCGTAAGAACAGATCAGCCCTGAGGGCTGTCAAATTTTCATTCATGTCTGAACAGACTTTTCGCAGAGAGGTACAAGGTGGTGATTAATGTCTATGCTGTTGAACAAGTTGTCTGGTTTTCTTACCTAAAAAGAGTTGGGCGGGGGAAGAGGGGCTGTACACACTTTATTTTGAGCTTTTTTTTGCAAAAGCAAAGTATTACTTTATCTTTTGGTTTTTTTGCTGTTGTTTTTTGTTGGGCAGTGTTACCTTGCTGAAGTTTAATTGCCAGGCTGAGCTGGCTCTTCCCCATACCATGTGTGTGGGTTGTTTGAGTGGGTTGGCTCTAGGAGCTACCAGGCAGAGAAGAGGCTGAACTGTTTTTTCCCCTCCATAGAGGGGCGGGGAAGGAAATCCCAGAGCTGCTGAGAAACGCCGACACAATTTATGGATGTTTTTCTGCTCTCCTTTAATTTTGTTCAGTGCCGATGGAGATTCTTTCTTTTCCTGCAGCAAGTCTTTGCTGGAGGAGACCTATGTGGTGATGTTTTGGGAAATAATGGCAGATAATGGGCAGAGCAGGGGCCTTGTGGTAACCAGCAGCATTGGGCAGGACTGTTGGGCTGTGGAAGCCCCCTGCCATGTTGGCAAATCTGCTTCACTGTGGTAGGAGCTCTCTGGAGCAGGCATCTTCTCCTGCAGGTATTGGCTCACGCGGGAGAAGGGAGGCACAGGAACCAGTGGGTGTCAGGGCACCCAGCTGAGCAGTGTCTGGTTGGGATCATGTGGTTAAGGATTCAGGAAAGTGCTTAAAAAATATTTTTGCTAAGACAAACCTTCCTTTCAAGGAGAGAGAAGCTCAATCTGCTTAAATGGTCAAGGAGAGCAATGCAAGGTAGCTTGAACACAGCCTCTAACTACTTATAGGAAGAGAAAACTTTTGCTAGTGGGGAACACACTGATTGAAAGAAAAAGCTGTGACAGAATCAAGTAGCTGAAACGATGCAGTTACTGGAGTAACTAATCAACATGTCATCTTGATTCTGGAAAATTCACATGAAAAAGATTTTTGATTGTAGGTCATAGTGACAGTTATAGTGACTAGACTATTTCAGGTGGAAGGGGCCTACAATGATCACCTAGTCCAACTGCCTGACCACTTCAGGGCTGACCAAGTTAAAGCATGTTGTTAAGGGCATTCATTGTCCAAATACCTCTTACGGACAGACAAGCTTGAGGTATTGACCACCTGTCTAGGACGCCTGTTCCAGTGTTTGACCACCCTCTCTGTAAAGAAATGCTTCTTAATGTCCAGTCTAAAGCTCCCTTGATGCAGCTTTGAACCATCCCCATGTGTCCTGTCACTTGATCCCAGAGAGAAGAGATCAGCACCTCCCTCTCCACCTCCTCAGGAAGCTGTAGAGAGCAATGAGGTCGCCCCTTAGCCTCCTTTGCTCCAAACTAGACAAACCCAGTGTCCTCAGCCACTCTGCATAGGACATCCCTTCCAGCCCTTTCACCAGCTTTGTTGCCCTCCTCTGGACTCATTCAAGGTTCTTCACAGCCTTCTTAAATTGTGGGGCCCAGAACTGCACACAATACTCAAGATGGTTTTCTCAAAAAAGTTCAGACTTTTTGATGAGGCTTTGTACAAGCTTGCATTTCCATGCATATGAGGAAAAATAAACTCATTGACTTTTTTTGAACCACAGTAAGGTTCAGTCTGAATTTCAAACAGGTTTGGATTTATGCACCATTCCTCTGAGTGTGCTGTCCTCGTGATGGGAACATGCTTGGTGTCTGGATGAGGAAGAAGGACCTGCTTTTCTAGATGTGGTTAGGGAAAATGTAACGGGGCTTCCTCAAGCTCCTGCTTTAAAAAAAACAAAATGGAAAGTCAGAATAATCTAAGTTTATAGTTCAACCAAGAAAGAGTTGCCATGACATGGGATACAGCCAGTTCAACAGGTCATCCTCTTCTTGGACCTGTGGAGAATTGTCAGCTGAGAACTAGTCTACATATGGTACATTTTAATGTCATGCATGTAGGGGAGTGGCTTGTATGTGAAACACCTGTGAGCTGTTAGTTCACCAGTGGTGTGAGATAGGTGATGTGATACCCAGCAATCCAAAGCTGCTGGTATCACAGGGGCCACAGCATGGGCTTTGCACATTGCCACTTTTTTCAGCTTTTGTTCCTGAGCGAGCTGAAAGCAGAAATTGGGGAAGTTAACCGGGTTTCCCCATCACGGCTCTGCCGGGCTTTCCTCGGTGAGTGGTTTGGAGGTGCTGTGTCATGGGAAGTGTGTTTGGAGTGGCCCTGGTGTCATGGGAAGCACAGGTCCAGGCCTGGAGCCTGGCTGCAGGTTCCTGTGCAGGCAGTGGGGTGACAGCTTCAGCATCTCTGGAGGTTTTATTCTGCAAATGCTGCAGCTGGCAGATTACACCTAAAGCTTAATGAGCCCTGAAGAAGGGCCTACCTCCAGAGCAAGTGGAAGTGGGCTTGCACCCTGGCTTCACAAATAACAAATCTGTCCCACCCAAAATTCAAGAGGCTAAAAAAGCACCAGATTTAGAAAGGTATGTGGGAGACTATATATATCTCTTCGTTTTCCAGCCTGTGCACATTATCAAGCTTTTCTCTGCAAACGCAAGGGCTCGGCATGCAGGAGCAGACTCCCACATCAGTGTTGATCATTCCTGCAGCAATGATTTCAGCAAAGCACCTAACAAGACACTAGCTTATTAAAAGAGCTGAATGGGATTGACCTGAACAGCAAAACTCTGCCTGGGACTATCCTCCTCTCAGTATTTTGGTTTCTGGTCTTAAGATGCAAGTTCACTGCTGAGGGCTTCCTCTGCATGCTTTTCCTGCAGTTTGCCAGATTTCAAGGAGATGAAGTTAAGAAGATTGAAAACCCAAAACGATTGGTTTGGTCTGTTATAATTTCTTTTTGTATAGAGCAGCCTTTGGGCAAGGATGGAAAGGAGCAGACCACAATAGTTTTAAGACTGACATGAGGTCAGAGCTGAGCCTAAAGCATTCCTGGTGGCATGCAGAGCTTACAGCTAAGTTTTGGATCAAGGATATGAAGGAATAATAAATTTTGCCTCCTAAAACCTTTTATGGGAAAAAATACAGTCCACATAAATACTCCATTTCCTTCGCTTCTCCTCTTGGATGGTGTTCTAGCACCTTGGTCATAGAGTGAAGGGAACTGAGCAGTTATGTGAAGCCCAGCCCAGCCCAAGCTCATTTGGGAGATGCCAGCAGTGTGTTGTGGCATGGTGAGCTGCCCCACAGGGCATTTGTTTATTTTATTTCTAAGGTTGGAAAGGACCTTCAAGATCA
>NW_010517101.1:27120-35940 GCF_000687285.1 Phaethon lepturus | reverse complement strand
CTGTAGCGTTGCATGGGGTTGTTGTGATTGAGTGCGGGACCTGGCACTTGGCTTTATTAAAGCTCATACAGTTGACCTCCGCCCTTCGATCCAGCCTGTCCAGATCCCTCTGCAGAGCTCTCCTACTACAGCCCTCCTAGTATTAGTACCCTCCTAATTACATCACAAATACAACCTTATTATAGAATTTTCTGGAGTTAATCATTCTTTATGGCTTTGATTAAAAGATTCATTGCAGTTTTTGACAAGTGTCCCTTTTCCTTTATTGATACAGCATCTACCTTTTAAAAATGGGTACTACACTGGTAACTATTTGAGAGAATAGTTTTAACGTTGACAAAATTATTTTTGACCTAGCAGCCTGTGTTCATTTTGTTGTCCAGCTAGAACTGGAGTGCACCAGAGTTACCATGCCACTTAAAAACAAAACAGAGCACCAAAAAAACCCCAACTTGAATCTCTGAGTGATCTGCTGTAGTGTGGTGGTACCAAGTGCTATGTAACTGATTCTGACTTACTCCTTGTAAGTGATATCCTTTGCAGGAGTTTTGGCAGTTGAGTTTTATTATGCATCCTTTAACACTGTTTTTCTTGAAAACGCTATCTTGAAGCTTAGTGGTATGATCAACAATAGTGTCTTTATACTTTTTATTAATGCAAAATTATTTTACTTAAATTTTGTGAACAGGGTTTTGTGATTCGAGCTTTGACTCTCTTCAAGAGTCGTTAAAGTCAGTAGATTAATATTGTAAGAATTGATGTCAGTTGAGGAAAGACATTTTTCTTTGTATTTTGATAAGCTTTTTGTTTGTTTTGGATTACTTTTACAGAACACAAGCTTTATTTTCTTCATCTGTCAGTTGATTAATGCAGAATAATTAATTTTTACCTTTTCCTTCTCTTAACTGCTTCCACATGCTACCAAAAAACCCCACAAAATTAAAATGTAAAACAAAAGGCAGCCTCTGTTTCTCTAGCCTAGTTACCGTTGCCTGAATACCCTTTTCCCTATAGAGACTTTGTGAACAAAAAGCACTGTATGAAGCGTGCTTTTTATTAGCAAGTTCTTAATGGACCATGACGGGAGGAAGTGGACGGAGGGAGTTCAGACGATAACATATTAAGTGCACTTGAATTCCCAGTTAATTATTTTGTTTTGTGACAGAATGCATTGCAGTTTCAACCTCTTGAATGTTTTATGGAAAAACAATCATGAACATAAAATTATGAGTAAACTTAACTCCTCGAAGTGTGAGAGCTTGTTGCATTGCTGCAATATTCTGTAGGAGTGCTTGTTGCTTTGTTGATTCTTAAAATATGGTTGATATTGACATGGCTTCTTCGCGTATGAATAAATTGGATGTCTCTTTAATGGTCAAAATCGGTAAACTGTTGTTAACACTTCCAACTACTTAAAGATTGTCATGCTTTTTACCTAGTCCATGTATTTTGTTTTCAAAGGCTGTGGACCTTTCTATTGATGAATCCAGTCTCACGGGTGAGACAGCTCCTTGCTCTAAATCTATAGCTCCTCAGCCAGCAGCAACCAATGGAGACCTTACTTCTAGGAGCAATATTGCTTTCATGGGAACCTTGGTCAGATGTGGAAAAGCAAAGGTAAAATCATTATTAATGGACAAGAATATTTTCCACATTTCAACTATTTGAAGGCAGTTCTTACTTGTAAAGTTCACCTATCAATTGAGAAATTTATTTTAATGACTACATACATTTTGAGTTTCCTGAAACAATAGGAATGGAACAGAAATAGAAATTTTTACTGAAAATATGGAAGACTTTACTGTGATACGCTGTGGAGTGCTTCTTATGGGTGCGTTTTCAGATACCAGTTTAAAAAGAAAACTAATCTAGGGCCAGGAGAGCTCAAATTTATAGAGAGCAGATGGTATGAAACTCTTCTGTCTAGGATGTGGTGTTTTGCTTTTAGAACTACATTCACATGTTTGAAAATCTGTAACTGAAAATACAGTTTTGGCTAGTGTTAGATAGGTGTTACCCTATTTGAGTTTTGTAACTGGTAGTTACTAAATACTTAACGGTCCACAGAATAGCAGTTTATTTCACAGAGGCAAAATGTTTTTTTAGCAAAAATACTCCCTACTTGTGCCAAGAATTGATTTTATAGACAAAGGTAACAAAATTGTAGCAGGTTAAATGGCATTTGCCCACTATTTGAGTCAAAGCTGTCAAGAGCAACCACTAACATTAAAATTAAACTTCAGATTTGAATTGACTTTACTTTTTTTTAGGGTATAGTTATTGGAACAGGAGAAAACTCTGAATTTGGGGAGGTTTTCAAAATGATGCAAGCAGAAGAGGTAAGAGTGAATATTAAGAAGCAAAGACATATTCTACAAGTGTATATTTCATTCATTAAAACTTTGAATTTATTCCCTAAGAACTTAGTAAAACTTAATTACATTGCTTTTAATATTTTTCTTTCCTCTAGTGAAACAAATTAGCTCTTGAACATGAAAGTAGTAATTGAATTCAAATATCCATAGCTGACCTAAAAATATTAACTGTGAAAATAATATTCTGAACCTGTTCAATCTCATTGCAATTTGTGGAAGTGTGTCTTTTACAAGTGGAACTATGTATGTGCAAAAGGGATTTGTATGACATTTCCGTGCTGCAGGACTATGTTTTCCTTTGATTAGCAGTGTACTTCAGGGTTATGCATGTGTCTCCTGTTGCTTTATGATCTCTACCTTAACTTTTTGTAAGCTCTCTTTGACTCTTGTATACCAAACTCCCACAGTGATTTTTCTTATTGCAGTACACTGATTGACATGGGAATTCAGACTCTTGAGTGCTTTGTGTATCCAGGGCCTTCTAGCTTCTTCTCTGGCGGCCTGACGAGTATAGGCTCGTAAGGAGACAGTCTTATCTCCAGCTGTCAGGACATGATCAGGCATAGTATAGGCAGCACGATTTCTTCCAGATGTAGACATTTCTGAAATCTCCAAAACAGAGCAGCTAAGAGCATTAAATGCATCAGCCAGGAGTGCATGACTGACTTCATGTTAACTGCAGTGCCTTACTACACTGTTCAAGAGAATACTGCTATCCAGTCACCAAAGTGGAATCCACTTTGATTACAGAATCACTAAGGTTGGAAAGGACCCTCAAGGTCATCAAGTCCAACCATTAATCCAGCGCCACCATGTCCCCTAAACCATGTCCTGAAGTGCCACATCCACACGTTTTTTGAACACTTCCAGAGATGGCGACTCCACCACCTCCCTGGGCAGCCTGTTCCAATGCTTGACCACCCTCTCGGTGAAGAAATTTTTCCTAATATCCAATCTAAACCTCCCCTGGCGCAACTTGAGGCCATTTCCTCTTGTCCTATCGCTGGTTACTTGGGAGAAGAGACCCTCGTCGCCACAACCCCCTTTCAGGTAGTTGTAGAGAGCGATAAGGTCTCCCCTCAGCCTCCTCTTCTCCAGACTAAACCACCCCAGTTCCCTCAGCCACTCCTCATAATACTTGTGCTCCAGACCCTTCACCAGCTTTGTTGCCCTTCTCTGGACACGCTCAAGCACCGCAGCATCCTTCTTGTAGTGAGGGGCCCAAAACTGAACACAGGATTTTGAGGTGCGGCCTCACCAGTGCCGAGTACAGGGGCACGATCACTTCCCTACCCCTGCTGGCCACACTATTTCTGATACAGGCCACGTTCTGATCATCTGTTCAGTAGTATTTAGTTTGTATTGTAACACGTGTAATTATTGATGAAAAAACCCTCCAAGATAAAACCCCTAGGTAAGCATTCTAAACCACCAACATTCTGAAATACCAGAGTATTTTAAGGTTATTTGTGATGTTTATATTGCAGTAATCTCATTCTAAACATAAATTTTGAAGGTAAAAGTGAATCAAACTTGATACCAGCTTTTCATAGAGTTTTTTCATAACTTCTTGAACAAAGATGATTTCACAGTGACCTTATGTTTCTTTTTTGCCACGTTTTCTATACTGTAGTGCACCATTTATTACTACTAAAAATCCCAAACTTACTGGCTTCCAATGTAAAAATCCACTTCCCTGGTTGGTTGTTTTTGTTTTTTTTTTAATTAAAGTTTTTGCTTCGTGTCCCCTCCTCCTTTCTATACTCTTTTTGATTTTTTTTTTTGGCACTAGATTGTCTGAATATTTCCATAGTTTTCTATTTGGCTAAATTGAATTTTCTGCAGATCCTTTTGAGATATAGTTGTCCTTCCAGGGCTCTAATGCCTCTGTCTTGAAAAGTCAGTTTTATTCTCATTATCAAGAACTTCTTGGTCTTTGAAGAAGTGCAGTGGCTTTTAGTCAGCATGATTGATTTATTTATTTTTAATAAAATTTTTTATATGACCTTTTGTATTAGATTTGCTGTAGATATCACAAAGCTCCCAAAGTATATTTCTAATAAATCTTTCATTTCATTGAAGTGTTCTTGAATCTTTTTCAGTTCTGCACAAGAATGGAACAGAGTAGTCAGTTTTCACAAAGTAAACATATGCAACCATAGGATATAACTGCATCTTACTATTCACTGACAGTGTCTTGAAATTTGCACATCTGAAGTAATAAGTGATAAGTGATACAGTTCATGCTTTTTAACCTGTGCTTGTTAACTGCTGCATGTTTACTATTCATCAAGGCTCCAAAGACACCTCTGCAGAAGAGCATGGATCTATTGGGAAAACAGCTTTCCCTGTATTCCTTTGGTATAATAGGTAAGATAATTTATGTAAAAGAATTACAAAATATTATGTAATTGAAACTAACATGTAAGCTTGGGGAAATGGAAGAGCTTGATCTCTTTTTAAATTTTTGACTCCTCATTTTATTGGTCTTGTTGAGTTCATGCCACTAATCACCTGAAGATTACTAATGCAACATGACTTTCATCATATGGGTGTTTACTTGCTTCTTCCTGCAAACATACTTTTCTGACTTATTTTTTGACCTCTAAATGCTTCTTTTTAAATTGCAGTGTGTCTTGTATTCTGATTCAAGGTATGCATAAATGAGTACCTCATTGCTGGTGTGATTGGGCAACTTGATTGGCAGAAACTTTCTTTTCCCCTCTGCCATACTAATGGAATCATGCTTTGACAATGAAAGAACTAACAGATTTTTATAGGTAGCACAATGATAAGCTTCATTTTGCCTATTTGAGTTCTTTTTCTTTTCCCCATGAGGCTACAGTACATGTTGGTTTTATATTTATCCTGATGACTGTTTTCTTTATAGGAGTTATTATGCTGGTTGGCTGGTTGCAAGGAAAGCATATACTTGATATGTTCACAATTGGTGTGAGGTAAGATTTTTGTTTTTATATAGTGTAAATTGTGCATTACAGCAAGTGTCTGAAAGTTAGTGATGTATATTATAATCTGCTTGCACACAGACTCTATTTTTAAGTTCACATAAGTAATTCAAAATGAAAATAGGCCTTGTGTTGTAAAAAAGCAAATTCATACTAATTTTTAATGATACGGTATGTTCTTGTCAGTCTCTCAAACAGCATTTGTTATGGTGATTTCTGAGTGTCTTGTGGAACATCTGCAAACAGACGAGTTGTACAGCTTGCATTTCTGTCACTGAGTAAATAAAAATGTAATTCTATAAATGGCATCAGACAAAACTAAGTTAGTACAAGCCTTCTGTTATGCAGGTCATTAGCTCATTTTCTAGCATGTTATGGAAACTTAATCCCAGGGTGTTGTCTGCTGAGAGTAACACTGAATTTAGATGATCGAACTCTGTACTCTTGGAAAAATTGCTGAGTTGCTGATTACGTGGACAATGCATAAGGCAGAAGTGTTTCCTTAAATGACAGGATCAGACTCTGGAGATTTACGCTTTTGGGGTGGGAGGGGGAAGCACTAGGACCTGCATCTTTGACCATAGTGTAATGAGTTATTGTGATCTTGTTTACACTGTTATCAGGGTTTTTTTGTTTGTTTTGAGTTTTGGTTGGTTGTTTTTTTAAAAATGACCTTCTGTGCCATTCCAGCACTTAGCTTGCTGCCACATGATGATCTGGAAGTAACAGCTGTGGATCAGTGGTCACTTGAAGTGGTGGCATTTCCCAGTTTTGTTTAGTGCTGACCACACTTACTCTTCACGATCTGGGCTGCTTTGCACAGTCCTGATTAGTGTTTTGTGTAGGCAAAACAGATGTACAATTGATTTCTCCCTCCCCCTAATTTTTCTTAGTTCTTTTGCATAAGTAATGGTTAGAAATGTCTAAGTTACTGCATTTTTGTTACTGCTTCAGTGTGTATCTTTATAATGAATGGTATACAACTAGAATCACATGGCAGCTGCTTCCTTTCACTTTTAACCTCAGTGAACAGACTGCTACAGAAACAAGTTCTGAAGTGTAAATGCATCATTACTATGTATTCATATATGAAGTTCTAAGACAAGTTATGTATACTTATTTTCATTACAGTTTGGCTGTAGCTGCAATCCCTGAAGGACTCCCAATAGTGGTAACAGTGACACTGGCCCTTGGTGTGATGAGAATGGTGAAGAAACGGGCTATTGTAAAAAAACTGCCTATTGTTGAAACTTTAGGTATGACTAGACTAACTTAAGAGATAGTATTTTGATACAAATGTTAGAAAATCAACACAAATATTGATGACTAATGGTTAAAATAAAGCAGGTATTCTTATTTTGCTAGAAATGTGGTGGTATAGAATCATAGAATCTTTGGGTTGGAAGGGACCTTTTAAGGTCATCTAGTCCACCCCCCCTGCAATGAGCAGGGATATTTTCAACTAGATCAGGTTGCTCAGCCCTGTCCGACCTGACCTTGAATGTTTCCAGGGGTGGGGCATCTACCACCTCTCTGGGCAACCTGTGCCAGTGTTTCACCACCCTCATTGTGAAAAATTTCTCCCGTATATGTAGTCTAAATGTGCCCTCTTTTAGTTCAAAACCGTTACCCCTTGTCCTATCACTACAGCTGTGTTTAAAACATTTCTAAATTGAATGTGTTTTACATAGTTAGAATTCAGGTATATGATTTTGTGGGCCCTCTAACTGCCTGTTGTTTAACTGCAATAAACAGTCTGTCAGTTTAGAGCATTGCTAGTGTGTCATGCTATTAACTATGTGAGTGATTGGATATATGGAGTAATATTTATACTTGTTTGCTGCAAGATGGTCTTGTTAAATAATACTTGTAAAATGTTTTTTAAACTAAACTTTTGGTGTAAATTTAGGGATTATATTGCCAGTTGGAAACAGATCCAAATTTGAATATTAGAAAAAGACTTGTTATCATAATGCACCTTCAGGATGTTATGCCTCTCATATTAAAACTTAAAATAATTTAAAAACGTTAAAGCTTAACAACGTTTTGTATGCAGTTTCAGTCATGAAACATGTAAAGCCCAGGACATGGAAACGAAATAGAAATACGAAGTTAAATAATGCTGCTGCATTTGAATTTATTCCTGCATTTGAAGATTAGAAATTTTTTTCCAATGCCTCTAGCAGAGTTTCGTTAGTGTTGCAAGGTTTTTTGTTGCTTTTGCAATTCCTTCTACCATGTCCAAAAATGTGAAGATACTGCAGCGCTCTTTCAAAATACTCATTGAGTATTCCTGAGTTAAAAAGACATGTACAAATTTCACATTTCTGTAATCTTTTTAATCTTATTGAAATTTGCAGGTTTAGTAGCAAGTCACACTTGTGTGACAAAAGTGTTGTGGCTGCTGTTAGACAGATGTTGCACTTCTTGATAAGGAAGAATGACTGCTGTAAAGCAGGCTCTTAGCTTTTCTCCTCACCAGGAGTTGCAATTGAGATTTCAGTAATGTAGCTGGAGATATGGCAGAGTGAAATGAAGGAGAGATAGTGAATGGAAGCATTTCAGACAAGTTGTGAATTTGGGATTTTAGTTAGGTTTTTTATTTATTGTACAAACTTGCGAAGAACCTTGTGCAGCTGTTCATTAATAGTTGAAAATTGGTTGTCTTTGAGAAAAAAACAAAATGAGATTTAACAAAGATAGCTGCAGTATTTCTAGAAATTTATTTCTCTTGAATACTTCTTGTTAGTTACGTTGTTCTAAACAAGCATTGTCTCATAAATGTTAATTGTTTATTTCAGGTTGTTGCAATGTAATCTGTTCAGATAAAACTGGAACTCTGACAAAGAATGAAATGACTGTTACTCATATTTTTACTTCAGATGGGCAGCATGCTGAGGTATGTAGTGAGAATCTGTTAGACTTTAATTTTCCTTTTTGCTATGTTGTGTGTATCATCTGAAATATGCTTGAGTATACTGCAGGTAAACCATCAGTTAAAAATTTGTTGCACCAAACACCTGTTCCTCAACTTCCACCTAATTCTGTTCTTCAGTTCATTAAGTATTGCAGCCTTTGAGTTGTGTTATCCAAGCCTTCTCTGGTTACAGAAGAATTTTTTGTATAATTTGTTAAGTTCTTAAATCTCTTGGTGGATGTAGGTCACAATAAAAGACAGTGCTGAGATACAGTACAAAGACAAGTTAAGAAGTTGTGTTTTTCTTCAGTACAGAAAGTTGAGGCTATTTTGCTGTTGCAGGTGCATAAAAATAAAATTTGCATGTTACAAACATTTAAAATAGGGATATCCAGCTTGTGGCTAAAAGACAATTTATTGTGTGAACACTTCATACTGAGTATGTACTGTCATTCTTGCTTTTTCATAATGGATGGAGTTGGAAATAGGAGTAGGACATGAAACAGTGGTGGTTGAGTTTGGGGAGTTGCTGCAATGACTGAAGTAAATGCACAAAAGAGAA
>NW_010517101.1:0-27089 GCF_000687285.1 Phaethon lepturus | reverse complement strand
AGGAATGGAAGAGCAGCAAGGTGTGGAACTAGATTAGGTTTCATGAGAGTGTTTTAAACAAGTTCTTAAGTTCTCAAACTCTTCTTCATCAGGGTTTTTTTCCATGTTAGCTTTAACAGAGGGTCTTGAAATTGACTTCTGTAAGCATAAATACTGGCATTTCTTCTTATTCTTTCCTATTATTTACTTATATTTGCTTACATATCCTGGTATTTATTTTTCTATTCTTAGAATTCTATAGGAATACTGTAATTGCTTTGTCTTTACTGCTGGCACAATTTGTAAACATCTGGGTCAGATTAGCTTCTTTTTCCTAATTGAAAGAGAACTTGAAATGTCAGTAAAATATATTAGCTGTTAATGCTTTAGACATGAAGACTTTTTTAGGATCTTAGTAGGATGCTTGGTTTTTATGCACTAAAAATACAATTCTGCTGTTTTTCACACCTTTCTGAGGTCTCAGCTGAGAGGCTGTTCAGCTATGATGTGTTTTTTTTTTCCCTTCTTACTGGATGAAAGTAGGACTCTGCTTTCTACTTCTATTCCCCTGCAGGGAATATGCATTATTAACCAGGATAAAGATGAACAGGAGGAAAAAATTAGAAAGCAAAATAAAGAATAAAAAAAAGCATGCCTAATACTGTAAGGAAAGAACGTACACTGCATTTATTTATGCTAAGGTATAAAATTACTCCTTTTAAAAAAATTTAGTCTCTAATATATTTAATTGAACTCACTTGCCCTCAGAGTTTTTATTCCTTAATCTAGTACCTGCTACATTAGAAGCTGAGTAGAAGAATCCATTCACACCGAGTAAAATCAGTCATTATGAATGGCCTCTTTAAAATTTTCTGTAGTTTATAGCAAAAAGCAGAAATCAAAACAGTTTATGAACCTGTTGAACATTACATTGCATACTACCTTTCGCTGTTTGTCTTGCAGGTTACTGGAGTAGGTTATAACAGGTTTGGAGAAGTGATGCTTGATGGTGAAGTTATTCATGGCTATAACAACCCATCCATTAGCAAAATCGTTGAGGTAAGATCTTGGCACAGAGAGGTGAGTTTTAAATTATGATTTGGCACAAGAGCTTTGTATGGCATTTACTTTGTGTTCTGTTTTCTCCCCTTTCCTTCCTCATTTTTTAGGCTGGTTGTGTGTGCAATGATGCTTTGATTAGAAACAACACGTTAATGGGAAAGCCAACAGAAGGGGCTTTACTTGCACTTGCTATGAAGGTGTGTACTTTATGGTGCTTTTTGATTCATGACAGGTGGGAAGAAGTGTGTAGAAATAAGTTGTGGCTTTGGTTTTTTTTTCTTTTCATCTTCTTCTACTGTGGGTCTCCTAGATTTGTATTGCAACTGCTCATCTCCTGTGTTTCTTATCTGTTGTAAATCTTTGGGCATTCTGAAAGATGAGAGAAAATTATTTAGAACTGAAGTAAAATCTGTGGTGGTGAATAAACTAAAAAATGGGTAAAGGTGAATGCATTACAGTGTTTCTCTCCCTGTGTAACTGAGGCTGGAGATCTATCTATCTTCTTGCTGAGACTCATTCCAAGACCCCAGTTGTTGACTGGAAAGGATGAGTGTGATGTTATTTTGGCAAGAACCCATAGAAACTGAGAAAAACAGGAGTCTTTCATATCTGTTGCTGGAAAGGGAGGTAGTGAGGAGTTGTGAACCTCTGTAATCACTAAGAATGGCTTATGGCAGGCTGCTGCTTCTGCATCTTCTTTAATTGGCACTTTCTCTTGGTCTTGGTTAAGTGTAGAGCATGGAATGCTGTGAGTTGCATTGGGGTAGGGAGAGAACAGCATTTGAAATGAAAGGCATTTTGTCTGGAGTCTTCACGGTTAGTTTCAGATTAAATGTTTGGGTGATGCTGATCACTAAGAGAAAAAGTCACTTCAGGTTGGATCATTCAGACTTAAAATCAGTGACTTGACTTCTCCAGACTTTGCCACGGTCTTGTGTCACAATTTTGTAGGCCCTTCTAGAAGAGAAATTGCATGGAAGATATTAAAAAAAAAAATAATAAAAAAATGCATTGGGATGGTAGACATATTTTGGTAAACTGAGAGCTACACTGCTAGCCATTGCAAGACTTTTGTTTGTGGATGGTCATAATCTTTCAAGATCCTTGGATCAAAGATAGTATGTGGCATTAGATGGTCTGACTTATACTGAAGCCCAAAAGAAGCATCTAGGTTCTTTCAATGCTAGTATGTCCTAAGTTTCTCTAAACTGGAACAGTGTGCTCAGAAGCAACTTTGGAGATGAAACTGGTTTTTAAATTTAATGATTGATAACTAAGATGTCTTAACAAGTCAACAAATTGCATAGCTGTTTGAAAAGAAAAGGTCCTGACATTGTGGTGGTACTTCTGTTTTTTACAGATGGGTTTAGATGGACTCCAGGAAGACTACATAAGGAAGGCTGAATATCCCTTCAGCTCAGAGCAAAAATGGATGGCTGTTAAATGTGTTCACAGAACGCAGCAGGTAAACTTCAATCACTGTTTCCTTGTGCACTGGCTCTGTAGAACGGTTATTTACCTTATTTAATATCCCCATTTTTCACTTCCGAAGTTATGGCAGGCTGGTAGTAGTGCACAGTCTTGGGACTATGCTTTGATAATAGACACAGTTTAAGTTTCAGGCTCCAAAGTGGAGATTAAGAATCACAAGAAATTCTTTTCATAAAAGGCATACTGGGAAATTAATCTCAGTACTTTGATATCTGAGACTTTGAATGTATACCTGGCTGCTTTTTCTTCCTTCTCCCTCCTCAAACATCTAAAGCAACTCTGCCAGTCGTCTTCTCTTTCAGTGCTACATAACTACATCATGAATTAAGAGCAAGAAGATGTATTGATGTTCAATAGTAAAATTATTTTGTTTGAAAACACAAGTTTTCTGGTTTTGATGCAGACAGCACATTCCCCAGTGTTGACAGATTTTGTTGATGTCAACAATTATCAATACAAACCATGTTTTAACCCTTTTTCTATTTTCTGGTGCTTTCATATACATATTTGCATTCATATTTCATTCAGACCAATCTGAATGTTTTTGTTACAAATATTGACATAGTCACAGCTAGTCTGATAACTGGAGCCTTCTAGATAATATGTGCAACAACAGACCTTATCTTGGATTTATGGAAAATTTGCTAGCACTTCTGGCCAAAAAAAGGCTTCCTAACAGTGTTCAAGTATCACAGTGAAAATCTTTGCTTTGTAAGCAAAGCATTTGAGTCCTTTTATCTATATGGATAATATGGTTGTATTATCCTTGCCTGTATAAAGAGTGGTGAGCAGGAATTGCTACATGATTTTCATCCATGTAAGGGTTTACTGTGTCTGTGTTTTAGTATCAGCCTTTTTAAAAGATTGTTGAAAAATTGGTAACAGTTTTAAAGGGAGCATAAATTATTTGAAGGCTAAGAAAATGCAGTGGGTTTAGAAACTTATAACTCTATCAGCTATGTCTATCAGAAAGATGGAGGTGACTTGACTATTGTGCATAAATACCTTCACAGGGAGAAAATAGATGTGTTAAAAGAGCTTTTTAGCTCAACAGGGGAGAAGATGAGAGTCAGTGACTGGAAATTGAGCTGAGGCAGACATTCTTGATGGAAAAGGGGGGAGAGGGAAGGGATGAGCTGATTTAGCATTAGAGTTAAATGTTTGAGGTAGGTGATGGATTCTCAGTCCCTTGACACTATCAAGGCTGGGTGGCTCTCTGGAAAATATTGGAGTTGTTAGGGATGGTACAAGGATGCGGGTGATATTTAATGACCTGTACAGCTGGTCAGGTGATGAACTAAAGGTCTTTCAGGTCTAATGTTCTGTGTAGGTTTAATTTCTGTTTTTTGCAATGGCCTGTTTAGTCTATAAACTGTGACCTGCAGTGTCTAATGTGTATGATGTCTACTGAAATGAGACATTGATTATTAGCTTTGCTTTTTTGACCTTACCACTCTTGAACATACACTGTGTAGAGATACTCTAAAAGCACAGATTTTTAGGTTTAGAAGTGTAACTTTGATTTGCGTGATGTTCTGAAGACCCGCAAGGAAAAGTACAGATATGCCATTTGTATGTGTGCATATGTAGGTATACATACTATATTTATGCATATATATACATACACACATGTGCACACAACAATTCTTTTTCCTTTTAGGACAAACCTGAGGTATGCTTTATGAAAGGTGCTTATGAACAAGTCATTAGGTACTGTACATCATATAACTGTAAGGGGCAGATCCTACCTCTTGTTCAGCAGCAGAGAGAGCAATACCAGCAAGAGAAGACATCTATGGGCTCTGCAGGACTTAGGGGTAAGGCTGTTTCAGTGTCTCAAAATAAGCATTTTTTTTAAATGGCGCTGCTTATTGTTTGGGGGGGGGGGGGGGGGGGGCGGAGGGGGGAAGAAGAACCAAAAGCACTAGGAGTTCTTTTTGTTCACTAAGTTCCACTGGGTGGTTTAGTTTTTCTTTAAAACCTGGAAAAACAGGTGCTGTTGCCTGAGACCTGTATAATAACATGATTAAATTGCAAAGGGTGAGAAAAGACACTGCTGGTTCTTGTCATCTCTTGTATGTGACCATAACTGAACAGTACATTACTACATAATAGCTTCCATATCTCATTATAGATGTGGATTTTTTAAAAAAGGTGGATGTGTTTATTTTTCTATTACTTTGGCTTCTGGCACCTTTGTGAGTTAGGCCAGCACAACTGATTGCAAGTCAGAAGAAGCCATTAGAATTACCTTTTATGTTAACAAGCTGTGTAGGTTTTTAAACGTAACTGAAAGTATTTTTCACAAGACTATTGTTGGCAAGTATTAGACTTGGCTGGCTTTTTTTGGCCTCTGTGAAGAGACCTCTAGGCTGTTAAGTCCATCCACAGCTTTCTAATTATCTTCTTTTTTTTGAAGGTAGAGGTACTCTGTGGCTCAGGAAATTCCTAGGGTGCAAATTACCAGAAACTGAGAGGTTCTGCTAGGAGTGGTATCTCTTTGTGCTTTTTATTTGGACAGTCATTCTTTCTGTCTGCTTCAGACCACTGTCAAACAAAAAAATCTAGGGTAATGTTTTGAAAAAGTGAATTTGCTTTTCCCTGACAACTCTAATGTCATTTAAATATATTTGGATTAAGATTCCCACTGTAAAAGACATTCTAGAAAATACTCAGTGTGTACTCAATGAAATCTGCCTCTAAACAAAAAAAAAAACCAAAACAGAAAATAAAAATATGTTAACTGATCATCCCTTTCATCCTCTTGCGTAAAAGACCATGCATGTACAGAGAAACCACAAAGCTAGATGCCATTTTTTTTTTCACACAGTGAAAGTGTAAACGCTTTCATCTGAGAACAAATAGGAAAGTTACCTTTAAAACCTGGAATACTTAGTTTGGTAAAAAGACTACTCTTTAAAAGAAGGAATATACATAAGTAGGCTATTTTGAATACTCAAGATAACAGACATTGCTACCAAGGTTTAAAAAAAAAGAAAATTGCAATTCCAG
Organism: Phaethon lepturus; assembly: GCF_000687285.1. Taxonomy (NCBI): domain Eukaryota; kingdom Metazoa; phylum Chordata; class Aves; order Phaethontiformes; family Phaethontidae; genus Phaethon; species Phaethon lepturus. The sequence goes on along the minus strand of NW_010517101.1, from coordinate 21,545 downwards.
CCCTTGGCTTTATGCTGGCCAACTAGTTTAAAACAAGTGTTTTAAATGCTGGTCTAAATGTTAATTTCAAATCTTAACTTATTTTTTTTCTTTGTCTCCTAAAAGTTCTGGCCTTAGCTTCCGGTCCTGAGTTAGGACAACTGACTTTTCTGGGGCTTGTGGGAATAATTGATCCTCCACGGACTGGTGTAAAAGAAGCTGTAACTACACTTATCACGTCAGGAGTTGCAATCAAAATGGTTACTGGAGATTCACAGGAAACTGCAGTTGCCATTGGTATGAATAGTCCACTTCCTTTCATTTTTCACTTATTTTCTCTTTTGGCAGTGCCTAGCTATTTATTGTGAAGCATTAAGTCTTTAACATTTGTGAGTTCTGTATATTGGGTTAACATATGGCACAAGTGGAATTTGGGAGGGTGAGGGGGTGGGATGGGGGGGGAACAAACAAAAAACCAACACCCTGGCCTGAAGTGATACTTTGGCTTCAGTTTAAACTGTAGCTTTTCTAATCTGGCTAAGGTATGACTTTCGCTGTTTCAGATTATGTATTTTCTTACTGTATTTTGTTGTAACATATGCTTGATTTCTGGTTCTTATTCTTACACTCCCAACACCATCCTCCCTACTCTCAGCTCTGGTTGCCTGTCTTATGGCAACAGGGAGAAACTAAAATAGCCAGTGACAGTGAATGTTTAGGATGGATATGGCACTTCAATACTATAGAATACAGTTTTGTCTGTGTAACTAAGTTTAAGTACCATTAATAAATATTTAAAGAAATTATTTAACTTTTTTACAATATAATACATTAAAGTACAAGTACTTTACCAAAAATATGAATTCTTTACACACAGGATGATGAACAAAAGTTGAATGTGCACATGAAAAGTACACCCCCAAACCCTTCTCAGAGGGTTTTTTTCCTTGTCTCCCCCATGTAATTTTTCATTTTCTGTCTTGTTATTTTTGAACTGTGAATTCTTTAGAGAGGACTGAGCTCTTGTGTTTATATGGCACCTGACGCAATAAAGTGCAGAACTTTAGACCTAAAAAGTCTATGGAAATAAATATCTGATTACGATAGACTTTGTAGCATGGTGTTTGTTACTCAAGAGTTCAGATAGTTTACTCCAGTATGCTGAATCAATAGGGTGTTAAGATGTTCTGCTGTAGCCATTTCAAATCTGAAATGCTGCAGAAAATAGTAGGTTTAAAAAAAATAAAATTGCGTACTTAATGTTTTAAAAGAGTAAATTATTATAATACCTTTTTTATTATTTATTTCCAGCTAGTCGACTAGGATTGTATTCCAAAAATTCACAGGCAATCTCTGGAGAAGAAATTGATGATTTGGATATTCAGCAGCTTTCTCAAATAACACCAAAGGTTTGTTTTGATATACTGAAATGCAGTAAAGAATATATTTTATATTGAGAAATGCTTTTTTCCTGTGGAAAGCTAAAATATAACTTCTGAGATACAAATAACATGGTTCTAATAGAAGTGATACAGTAAATTACCAAAGGCTTTTAGTACAGAAACATGGAAGCTGTCCCAGATCAAACAAGTATCTTTTGGCTTGAACATGTGACCATATGAAAATTTACATCTTTCAACTCACACAGTTATCTTTTTAATGAGTGTATTACTTTTGTCTCTTAATGACTCGATTTGTTTTTTACCTTTCAATCCCTGTATTGGAACTTCCGTTTTGCCGTCTCTCACTTTCAGTGAGGATCATCACCTTTTTGTATTCTTAGATCACTTTATTTCCTTCAGTAGCTCAGCTGATATATATAACCTTACAGTTTGCATGTTCAGGCAGTCCATCCTTTTGTAATTTGTAAGAGGAGCTGTCTGTATCTTTAATGATTCCTAATCGATCTGAGGTCACTGGTTGAGAATTTTGAAAGGGTCTATTTATTAAGTTACTGCTTAATACTTTTTTGTTATTAAATAACTAAATTTATTAGCCAATGTCAAAAGTTGTAAATGTGAAGGCATATTCAAATGTAATTGAGGTTCAGGTGTGGCTATGTTGCAAAATTTATGCATCAAAATGCTGCTCTGTTTGCAAAAGACTGCAGAATTAGACTGCAGTGTGCTTGAGTCTGATGTAAGCCCAGAGCTAGTATTTCCAATCAAGAAATGTGCACATCAGCTTTGTGTCTTTGTTTTTGTGAGTCACCAAGGAAACTTAGAAAAAAAGAATTGTGTAGCAAATAGTAATTTTTGGTTGTTTTGGTAATACTTGTTCTTAAGGGCTGGACACCTTAGATAACTGAAGTAGCTACAAATTTACTTCGTGCATGTTTGACCTGAGACCAATTCAGTTTTTAGGCATTTATTTAAACCTTATTAGGAATTAATTAAAACCAACCAATAAGATTGATATCTGTATACAGTCTAAAGTGGCTGATAAGAAGTCTAACTTCTTACCCATCTTCTTAAAAAGGAAAAATAGATGTGAATTCTAACAGTATGGACTTGATGGAAAACTAAATTGCACATGCTCAGATTTCAATTTACAGAGAGGACCAGAGACAAAAAGGTTCTGAAAATTAGTAATTCCTTCTAAGATGGAATATTTATTAATTAGTTTTGAAATGTCAGTCTGTTAATAATATTTTTATTACTTTATTATTTTATTAATTATTATTGTAAATAATTAAAATAATTATTTTATTAATAATAAACTAGTAAAATTGAAATGTCCCAAGTAGTTTGCCACTAGTGCTGACAAGGGAAATGGACATAAATTGTAGAGTCAGCATGGCAATTGCCTGCATGAATTTGGTCAGGAAGGCCATCAGCAAGCCATTATAACTCAATTGTGTCATAACTTAAGAAGGTTTTTAAATTGCATATTCTATCTTGAAATAAGTAGCATGAACTTTGTGTACCAGAACACACTTTGAATCTTCTGAAATTAATGATTTCACTCTATTATAAACAGCTCACTGGTGCTTCAACTTCAGATCTAAGAAGAGTACAGTTGGCCTTTGGCAGTATTTTTTTATCCTCTAGCTTTATAGAATTCGGTGCAAATCTTTACACTTCTCAAATTTTCAGTACTTCTTCATTGTGCTTTTAACAGGTTGCAGTATTTTACAGAGCCAGTCCCCGACATAAATTGAAAATTATAAAGGTATGTCTTACTGGAGGCTCAAATGCTGGACTGTTGCTATGGGTACTGTTTGTGGAGCCTTTACTTAAATTATAATGTGTTAGTGTGTCAAGATGAAATCGGAAATGCATTTGGTTTGAAAATGAAGTGTCTTTGAAAATACTACCCAGAAATATCCATAGTGCTCACAAGGCAGCTGCTAGCAGGCAACATCATGCTTTCCTCTATGTAGAGAGAGCTGGGGGTTGACTGAGATTGTGTCACATTGCAGTTGAATTGACTAGGAACTTGAAAGAACCATATTTCTGATGCTTCTCAGAACAAGGTAAAAGGGCATGAATTTCAAGCCCTATCTGAGGTAATGCTTCCATTCAGAAGTTAACAAAAGAAGGCAGCACAGAGGTTTAACAGTTGGAACAATCCAAAAAGCAACAATAAGGAGAAGGGAGTCAAACATTGAGACAGTTTGAATATATTGAGATTATATGAGGGTGATAATGTTAAAATGTAAATACAGCATCTTCTTTCTCTAGAGTTTTTTACTTTCTCTTAAAGGCAGATTTTATATACCCTATCTTTAAAATCTAGGCTGTCTGAATATATGAACTGAAGTTTAACCTAAAATCTGGTATAAAAATTCATTGGAATACAAACAGCTGCTTTTTTTTAGGAATGTACAGTAGAATTTGTACATAGAGTAGAAATTGTGGGTGGAGGATGATGACACCAACCTTGTGCCTAGAACAATTTTATAGGATGGGTTATTTCAATCCCTGATTTAAGGTCTTTTCCCTTTCTTTAGTCCCTGCAAAATAATGGTGCAGTAGTAGCTATGACAGGAGATGGAGTGAATGATGCTGTTGCTCTGAAGGCTGCGGATATTGGTGTAGCAATGGGACAAACTGGAACAGATGTTTGTAAAGAGGCAGCAGATATGATCCTCGTGGATGATGATTTTCAGACAATAATGTAGGTGGCCTTTATGTACATATCTTGTGCTGTATAGTTTAATGAAATACTGCCTGGGTCAAAAACAAAATATATTCCCTGAACTTGTAAGTGTAGCAGCTGTTAATGAGTTCTCCATTAAGTCAGGAGGATTATCTTTACAGTGAATTACTTGTATTATGCTCTTAAAAAAGAGCTGGTGACATAATAGTACAAGGGGAAACTAAGCATTACTGTCTTTTGATGTGTGTTATTAATAATAATGTAAGAATGTATTTATTTAGTTTTTTTGTTACTTTGGTCTTGTACATAGATTGGATGTAAGTAACAAAGAGGGTTGTGCATGTATGTGCTATAAAATCTAACCTGTATTTCTGCTTCTCCCAGTAGAGTTATGGTAGTAATATATTTGGAAACATAACTGAGGTGAAATTGTGAGTTTGTTAGCTGTCAGCAGGATTCATCTTCATTTAATTTCTTACTTCAGAAGCATAAATCTTACGTAGAAATGAGACAGAGCATTCCTCTCAAGATTTAAACATTTTACACAGTGCTGTGTTTGTTTTCAACTCTTTAAATGTGGTGGTGGTTCAGAAAAGGAAAGGAAGCTATTTAAATAATCACAGGTGAAAATAAGTTACCAACTTCTGATAACCAGCTATTTGTTACTTGTTCATTTTTTTTGTTTGGTGTACTTCAAAGAGAGCATAGCTAAACTTACCTTATTTTGAATTTAATCCATCTGACTTTTGAAGGTAGTGGTTGTTGGCAGAGCTGGACTGCTGCCTAGCAAGATAGCCTTCATCTTGAAATGAGGCATCAATCTCGGAACACTTCAGTTTGTCTGAAAGTACGATGCTTAACCCTTGGGAAGAAGTGAAGTGTAGAAGTGCAATATAAGAAAATCTATCTAGGTAGCAGTATGTCAGAGGATGATCTGAGAGTTAAAAGGTTTCCATAATAATTCAGCCAACAGCAATGTGGTGTTGTGCAAAAACAAGAGAGAAGGGAATTATTTTAAGATATTCAGAGAGTACATAGGAAAGACATCTGTGGTAAGTACTTAACTTTACTTGGGCTTGATGCGGGTTTTGCTGGAATGCTTTATCTGGTTTTCCTCACTTCATCAGGAAAATTCTCAATAGGAGAGTGAAGAGAGTGATGGGGAAAAAAAAAACCCTCTTCAGTTTTACATCCTTCCCTCAATGCCTTTAATCTTTTTGTCTTAAAAGTTACAGAAGGAATGCTGATTAATTGTTGTTCTTGGCTATTAAGGGAAGGGAAGAAAAAAAGGAATGGTTTAGGGGACATGGTGGCGCTGGACTAAAGGTTGGACTTGATGATCTTGAAGGTCCTTTCCAACCTAGTGATTCTGATTCTGTGATTTGCAGCAGAGTAGACTTGATTTGGGTATTGGAAAACACTTTCTCACCCCTATAATTGTGGTAACATGATAGGCAAGTTCGTTCTGGTGCAGTAATAATATATGGTCTTCTAAAGTCATACTGTATTTCTATGGTTTTGTAAAAGCATGTGTGTTTTGGTTTGGGTTTGTTTTTTAATTAACTTGAATTGGAAGGCCTTGTCAAGGATGACGGTGAATCTTGAACAAGGAGGAGATTTTACTATTGATGTTGCGTTTTGAAAGTTAAGCTAAACAGCTGGAAAAACAACTGTTGTGATTAATCTCATAGTTGAAAAACAATGACTGCCAAAGTTAAAAGAACCTCAACTCCATTTGTTTCTTGACATTTGCATTGCTGCTTCAAGTACTAGCTTTTTTGGTTTGCTTTAAGCTTTTTTGGCAGTAGTGTCATTTGTTTAGTGATGTAATCTTTGTTTTTAATTGCAGGTCTGCAATTGAAGAGGGTAAAGGAATTTATAATAACATAAAAAATTTTGTTAGATTTCAACTAAGCACGTAAGTTTGAAAAGTTGACAATGTGAGAAGATTCTAACTACATTGTGAATGAATCAAAGCATTATGAAGCAGATGCTGCATAAATTCATGTGAATATTGTAAATTTCACATAGGATGCTGATATGCTATGCTTTTGAATTTTCAGTATTTTGTATCCGGTGGCCTGTTTCATTTTTAAAGAACCAGAAAACAGTGCAATAAACAGACATCTAACTTTGTAACAGTTCTTTTGGTTAAGATGTGAAAAGTCAATAATTGAGAGGATAGAGAGAAACAGCATAGCTACCTTTGAGTCCTTGTTTAAAGGAGAAGTTAGTAGTCATTCCCTCATTAACTAGAACATGTATATCAAATGGAGAAAACCAGGGAAACAGGAGGTTAGTTTCTCTGTAAACAATATACTAGTTTGTGGAATGAGTTAGCTCTGTGAAGCTGACTGACCTTTTCATATAAGGATGCCTATGCTAACTATATCATATATACGTAAGAGAAAAAGACAAGAGTTCATTAAGACTTAGTTTCAAAAATTTTGTGAGTTTATCTTGTTGAATCTGGATTCAGGAATGTGATTTTCCTCTTTGTCACCTTGTTCATGTACTTTTTGGAAGCCTTCCTGGCATTTCAGAGTAGCTGAATAAAGTTGCAGAAATAAAAAACAAAACCAAAAACAAAACACAACAATAAAACACCAAAAAACCCACAAATGCTAAATACAACCCCCCCAACAAAAGCATAAAAATAAATCCCCACCAAAAACCCCCAACACAACAAAACCCAGAAAACACCGACCTCTTAAAATTTGAGTAAAAATTGTAAGAAGTGTCATATACTTTCAGTCTTGAAAGTATAGTGTCCTGCATTGGTAGAAGACTAGAAATCTACTTCTGAAAAATAACCAGGCATAGATATTCTAGAAAAGTGTGCTTGCCTGTTAGCCCTGGGAATGGTGGCCTCAAGTTTTTGACTAATGAATTACCCTTATTTTTTTTCTGTCCCTCTTTGCAGGGAGAGCATAATAGGAGTCCGTAGAGCACTAAATTCAGAATTATAAGCCTTGCTCTCTTGTTGCGTATGAAATCACTTCATCTTGCACTGAAAGCAATTAGTGCATGCTTATTTACAGAGGTTTCTACTACCAAGCTTGCAACCAGCTAAACTGTTTTCAGTCTTTTGCCTAGCCTTCTCATGTTGCTAATAATGAGTGGTGTAAGGTATTTCTAGGGAGCTTGGGTAGTACCTTGCCTTGACTGATTAGTCAAACTAGTGAAAAGGTGCACAGAGTGGTTCTCTTTACATCAAAAGTGTAAAAGCAGTTTGTTTTTCAAAACTGTTTTTAGAAGTTTGACTTCTGGCACAATAGAAATATAGGACCCAGTTCCCCAGTTAAAAAATCCATTAGATGAAGGTGAGTGGTAACTCTGAAATGTTATCTTAAATGTTTGGGAGGTTTTTAAGATGCAAATTTGCTGTCTTTTTATTGCCAAAACAACACTATTTTAAATATGGACCATGTCAGGATGAGTATTCTAAATGAATTCATGCTCTACCTTTAAAGCTGGGCTTATGTCAGTAATGATTCACACTGTCAAAATCTGTATCTACTCTTAAACAGTTGAAGCGTTGATTACAAAGCAGTTATCAGTGGATCTTCAGAAATGTTCCATGCTGACAGTTATAAAAATGGATTCTTTCAACAGGAGTATAGCAGCACTGACTTTAATCTCACTGGCTACATTAATGAACTTTCCTAATCCTCTCAATGCCATGCAGATCTTATGGATCAATATTATTATGGATGGACCTCCAGCTCAAAGGTACGTAATTACTTTAAATCCCATTAGAGGTCTGTAGTCCTTTTCTTTCAGTAAGGAAAATGGTTGCTTATAGAGTAAGCTCTGTGAAGTGTTAAACTTGAGTGAATTGTTTCTGAAATAGCAAACTACTTTTTAAAATTACAATGTATAGTTCTATGTTCATTCCTTTCGGTTTGGTTTATCTAACAATAATTACAGGGGCAGCACATATACCTAAAGGTCCACAGATACGCCCATGAAACTTGCATGCAGGATTCTGGCTTCCCTCTGGGTTCTTCCTCTGACCCTCTTCACTGCAGATAGATGGTGGAGGGAGACGTGGAAAGGAGCTAGCAGTGAATTCCTTAGCTAGGTTGATCATGGTAACAGAAATAACTGGGGAACATAACTAATAGTGCAGCTTCCTTTAAAATTAACATCTGGTAATTCTACTACTCTATTTATGGACTATCAAACTGCAGTGTTAGAATATTGCCTGTTACTAACACATAGAACTTAGTTTTCTGAAAGGGAAAATATCATGTGCTTATTTGAATAAGATGATTCTTAGGCTGTGGAGAGAAGATTAAAATCTTTCTTTCAACTTAGAAAATCTAGTCCTTAAGTTAGAAGCAATAGATTTTTATGATTATAAAAATCTAAAATGTCCTTTTAATTGTAAGTCTTGGGGTGGAGCCTGTGGATAAAGATGTTATTCAGAAGCCTCCAAGAAATTTGAAGGACAGCATTCTGACCAAAAACCTGATTGTTAAAATACTGGTTTCATCAGTAATTATCGTGTGTGGAACACTATTCGTCTTCTGGAGAGAGGTATGACAAAAGCATGAAACTTTAAGCAGTAACAAGCTAATCTAAAAGAAGTCCTTTTTATACCAGCAGTTGGAATTCAGAATTTGTATTAACTTAGTTGCGAGTTTTGTCCATGCTTATTTAAAACTTATTCAGCTAGCAGATTAGAGAAGGAAGATTTTCAAAGTAGTTGTTGAAATGAGGAATACAGTTGTATTCCCCAGCCTATACTTTAACACAGACTTTTCGAGGTCCAAATTTTGTGAAACCTTGGCCAATAGAAAGTAATTGTACAAGTCTTCTAGCTAGACTATTATGAGACAACCATTTGACTTTCTCTTCCCAACAGAAAAAAACCTATGAACTTTCGGTGGTACATCATAGAATTTTTGGTATTTCATGTGCTTGCATACACGTTTGTCAAGAGGCTTCATTTAATCACAGCTTGGAATTACAATTTGTTATTTAAGTTAATATGTGTGTAATTTTTGCTATGTGGTTTATTAAGTCAGCTTGGGGCAAACAGGTTGCTTTTGCTTTCGTTTACTAGCTAGTAGAACTTGAATTATTGTAATAACTTTGTTTAGTTGTGGAGGGTTTAAAGCACACTAAAGCCATTTCATTTTCTCTTGTTGGCAGCTAAGAGACAATGTAATAACGCCTCGAGATACAACCATGACTTTCACCTGTTTTGTATTTTTTGATATGTTCAATGCTTTGAGTTCCAGATCTCAGGTAAGTGATTCATATTGTCCATTTACACACTATTTACACAATCAACAGGGTTTTTTTTGAGGGACGATCGTGCTGTGTTTGTTTCAAACATTTTCCTGCAGATTTACTTCACATTTGCTATTAAGCTTCAGAGTTTCACATATTTATGAGGTAGGATTTCTTAACTTACAGATTAATATTAGTTTCCTTAATTTGTTTATGTGATGCAGAGCTGGTAGTAGTGCTTCTGTCCTGACAGGAGCAAGGAAATTTTTGTTAAAAGCTTGAAGTGTGATAGTCCTTTGTATTGTTGTGTGCACTTGGTTGGTTTTTTTCCTGAAAATTCTGTCAGTTCAGCATCCTTGACAGAATCTGAAACTTCTTGAAGGCCTTAACTTTTTTATTTTGTAACCCCAAACCCATAATCCAAGGAAAATCTCTTAAACTGTTCTTTCTGCCTATATTTTTGTTTTAAGGAAACAAGTCTGAAATTTTGTGCTAGTTGGGGAAAAGTACATTGCTAATATACATTATTACATTTACTTTAATTTGCAGTCGTTTTTCTGATGTGAATTGTCAGGGTCAACAAAAACATTTCCTTCTAGTGTAGAGGGCACCTTCTAATGCACTGTACTTGCAGAAAAGTAAGTTTAATGTACAAGTTATTGACCACGAAGACAAGATTTGTACTCTGTTTACCAGAGAAAAGATGTAATTAACCTGTTCAGAAACTTGTTCTGGATTACCTAAAAGTTCAATATTTTTCTACATTTTTCTAAAAATCTGGAAGAAAAGAAATTGTAGTTACAAATTTTCTTGATAATTAAGATTACATGTACAGTGTAGTGTGTTGTTTATTTTACAGGCAAAATCTGTGTTTGAGATTGGACTTTGCAGTAACAAAATGTTCTGCTATGCCGTCCTTGGATCTATAATGGGACAGTTATTGGTCATTTACTTTCCTCCACTTCAGAAGGTTTTCCAAACAGAGAGCCTGAGTGTCTTGGGTAAGAACAGCTCCCTCTTCAAAACTGTACATTAAGGATTAATATGTAGATGCATTAGCTTTTGGTTCTATAAGAGCACTTCCTGGCTGTTTGGATACAACAGGAATACAAAGCCTGCTGACTTTTTTTGGGGGGAGGGGGGAAATACCCTTTTAGATACCTTTTTTCTTTGGGAATCATGATTTAAATGCATATGGTACACAGCTGATCAGTGTGTTCTTAAATTTCTTAGGTGCTTATGTATATTAGGTTTTTAATGAAGTTTTTGATGCAGGCAAAAATTAAGTTTATTGGCATTTTTAAAGCATTAATCTTGCTACTTAGCAAGTTTTTTTTCTCTGAATATAAACACTTTATTTAGAAGTCTTGATCCTTTATTAAATCAACTGCATTGTTGTAGGATAAATAGACATGAGGATTTTAAGAAGCCATAGATACATAATACTGTTGGCCTCATTAAGACCTACGTTTATTACTTTTGTGGTTTTCTGGAGTCAAAGATAAATGAATGTCATGAAATACATGTTTTTAGATAATTCTTTTTCTTGTAGTGTCATTTCTGATGATATTAGTATTCTTCAGTGTGAAGTTAATTATGTTGCTTAGCATTCTTTGTTTTCATAGGTGCTAATAAAAGTAGAGTTATGAAATACTTTAAAAGTTTGAAATATCATGCCTGTGCTTATGATTTGTATATAAACTATGCATGTTAATCTTGTGTTCCTGCAAAAATTGATTCTTGCTTCATTTCTCCTGAATTTACCAAATGATTGGGAGACAATTTGAAAAGTCTTGTAAGTCCTGTTCTTTTTTAAATCTGCCCTCAGCCTTAAATAGCAAATTTTAAAAAGGCTAATTATCTCTTTCCAGATTTACTGTTTCTTCTGGGACTCACTTCCTCTGTGTGCATAGTGACTGAGATCATAAAGAAGTTTGAAAGAAGCAAGGAAAAGATCCAGAAACGTGGAAGTTCTTCTTCGTCAACTTCGTCTTTTCTTGATGTATGATGCATATTGCATTCTTTTGTTTGCAAACTTAGGGATTGCTGTCTAAAGATGTAGGAGAAAGCAAAACAATATTTGGAGAATAAAGAAATCCTGAGGGCTTTTGACAAGTCCTTTGTTTCACTGGCTAATGATGAACGTTCATGTTTCAAGACTGTTTAGAATTTAACTTCCAGCTGTGGGAGTAACAAATGAAATTATGCAACTTTGGTAACATTTTTCCTCAAACATAAATTTACTTTTGAGATTGAATGGGATTTTTGGGGGGGGTGGGTGGGGAGTGGTGTTTAATTTAAAGAAAGATCTAAGTCCAAGTCCCATTTTCTGCACTTAAAAGATATAACTGTATAAAATCCTTCTCTTAGATATAAATATTTTAGTTTGTTTTTATTTAAAACATTGTACTATTTTACTTTTATGGTGGTGGGACTTTGCTACTAATACAAGGATAAAAAAAAAATTCAGAGGCATTCCACTGGGTTTAGAGTCTGTCACAAGAGTGCCATATTCTAGCTACTGTATTTATTTACTATATCCTGCAACGTGTAAGCGGCTCAAGTACCTTGTGCTACAGTTTTTTTGTATCCCAAGTTTTTTTTTTGCACAGGATGTGACCGCTGTCGGATCACTGTTTTTCTTTTCTTTTTCTGTGATTGAAAAGCCTATACTGCAATTTGAAGTAAATGTTTGCTTTTCTTAAAAGTGTGTTGTCTCTTTGTTTTAAAAGAAACTGGCATTTACACCAGATTAGCATGCTCGTTTTGATACAATTTTTAGATACAAGCTTTGTTTCATGTCTTCTAACATATTTACTTTAGCTTATGACTGTTAGATTGCTTGAGTGACTATAAGACCGTACTATTATAGAAATGATTTATAGTGTATTGAATTAGAAAATGATTGCACTTATCCTCTAATGGTAAAAAACCCCCCTTCCTCTTTCAAAGAAGCTCGGTTTTCCTTCCTCTTCCTTCTTCCACCCTGATCATAAAAATAAACTTTTTACTGGTAGTGTAACTTAAAATTTTAACTTAGAGAATGACTTTTTTTGTCTAGAAAAGCATTATAATAGATCAATGTCTTGGTATGTTAAAAGTATTTTTAATATATGATAATATCTGAATGCTCTAATATTCACTAATTGGAAAAGGTGTTCTTCCTCAAAATAGACTTGCAGCTGTTGTCCTCAGTGTCTTCTCATCAGAGTAAGACGACTCATCCCTCGAGGACATGCAAGGAACAATCACCTAGGGAATCTTGAAAAGAGGATGTCTAAGATCTCTAGGGCGATTTGGAGACGTAACGGTATCTCTTCTGCTTGAAAGCATGTGGGTACACTTCTTTTCACCCTGTAGCCTGAAAGTGTAGCATTGGTATTGGCTCTGGGCTGTGCTGTCACGCTGGTCATCCTGTCAGTTAATGAGGAATTGTGAACAGGCACTGGGATATTTATGCACTTACCTTTATGGCTTGCCCCACATGCCATGCTCAAAATCTGGGGAGTTCATGGAAAACAAGGCAGTTTGGAAAGTGCTGTATTTTTCTTCTAAGAGGTTGTTTAATTATTCTCTCCTTTTTTTCGCTGGAGCTTCCCAGACTTGGTCAAGAAGTGGGGCTGCAGGCAGGATGTGAGTGCACCATTGAGTCTGCTTTACACATGCAGTTCCTCCATTGCTCTGGCTGACCCTGGGCCTGCCTCAGTATTGCCTCAGTATTACCTCAGTATTACATGTATTACCTGGACTACCAGTGTAATTGCATAAAGGCAAAGACTGCAGCATATGGCCCTTGTCTTTTCCTGCAGGATTTTATGTGAACCACTGAGCTGGTAGGGCCTGAACAAGATGACCTCTTACAGAAACGCTCTCATGTCTTCAAGGAAAAGTTTCTTATTTCCAGCAGTTCTGCCTTTCAGAAGTTGAACAGATTTGTCAGTGTTCCTTCTGTTGAACTATTACCATCTTTGGCAAGTGGGGCTGTAGTTGTTCAGTGTTGTTGTAGTGTGTTCAGTACTTCAATACAATTTCAGAACACAAAAGTGTTTTAATAAATAAAATCCTTAGTGTTCTTCAGTAAAGACAGATAGCAAAAACTGACAATGTGTGCTGATGAAGAATCTCTTGAATGCACTTGGGTTTTGAGAAAGTACAGCAACTATACCTTTCACATAGTAAGTCTTAACCTGTTGTTGATATTCTTCCATGGGATTTGACTGCTTGTGCTCTGCACTTGGTCTCGGAATCCCAGAAATCCAGATTAAGTACAGAAGTGCAGATGAATGCCAATTTGTTGTCTTTAACTTGGAAGTGTTACTGTCTAGTCTTTAAACAAATTTTATGAAGTACCCCTTTGCCAGTATGTCTCTTTCTGAATAAGATATGTCAGTCTGGACAAGAAATAAAATTTCAGTCTCTTAAGAACAATTTTGCCACCTTGCAGAGTGAACTTAAATTGAGTGCAATTCTTTTTAAATACTGAATTCTATTGACCTTTTTTTGACTCCACTCTTAATCATTACCACCTAACAGCAGATTTGAGAGGTTTTTCTCCAGAGCAATTGAATCAATAGTGGGATCTTTCCACAAAAATCAAGAGGCATTTCATGTGGGGTGAAAGTAGACGGCAACCAAGGAATTTAGTTGTTCTTCCTAAAGCATGGAATAAAGAACTTCACAGTTTAAATAAGTAAAGGCCCTTTATTTTTTATTTTTCCTACAAAGATTGAAAACCTATGACTCAAAAAGGAAAACCAGAACACTTGATTTAAATTCTGCATAGTAACCCTAGAATCAATAATTATTTTCTCCTCTATACAGGATTGGTGTTTGCGATGAAGTGTACTTCATTTCATCAGCACCAAACAACAGCTGAATTCTGCATTGAGAGCACATTTCCAGTAGAGTTAACTCTTAATCACTGAGTCAGCACTCCCGAAGGTATTCTTGAAATGCCATGTGATCCTAGAATCAAGGAATCTTTGGGTCAAAAGGGACCTTTTAAGGTCATCTAGTCCAACCCCCCCTGCAATGAGCAGGGACGTCTTCAACTTGAGCAGGTTGCTCAGAGCCCCGTCCAGCCTGACCTTGAATGTTTCCAGGGTTTTGGGACATCTACCACCTCTCTGGGCAGCCTGTGCCAGTGTTTCACCACTCTCATTGTGAAAAATTTCTCCCTTATATGTAGTCTAAATGTGCCCTCTTTTAGTTTAAAACTGTTACCCCTTGTCCTATTGCTACAGGCCCTGCTAAAAGGTCTGTCCCCATCTTTCTTACAAGCCCCTGCACTAAGGTCTCTCCAGAGCCTTCTCCAGGCTGAACAACCCCAACTCTCTCAGCCTGTCCTCATAGGAGAGGTGTTCCATCGCTCTGATCATTTTTGTGGCCCTCCTCTGGACCTGCCCCAACAGGTCTTTCCTGTGTTGAGGGCTCCAGAGCTAGATGCCGGACTCCAGGTGGGGTCTCAGCAGAGCAGAGGGGCAGAATCACCTCCCTTGACCTGCTGGCCACACTTCTTTTGATGCAGCCCAGGATACAGTTGGCCTTCTGGGCTGTGAGAACACATTGCCAGCCCATGTCCAGCTTTTCATCCTCAAGTCCTTCATGACAGGGCTGCTCTTGATCATCCCCCAACCTGTGTTGATGCCAGGGATTGCCCCAACCCAGGTGCAGGACCCTGCCCTTGGCCTTGTTGAACCTCATGAGGTTCACATGGGCCCATTCCTTGAGCTTGTCCAGGTCCCTCTGGATGGCATCTTGTCCCTCAGGTGTGTCAACCGCACCACTCAGCTTGATGTAATTGCCAAGTTGCTGAGGGTGTGCTCGATCCCATTGTCTATGTCATTCATGAAGATATTAAACAGTACTTGTTCCAGTACTGATCATAGGAGCATTTTTTATCTGCAAGTGGAATATTTGAGTTTATTGCAGTCTTCCAAACTATCTCACTGAAGATACTGTTTCTCAGCAAGTCTCAAAAATTTATATTCTTCAGCAGTTTTCCAATATGGGATTCAGAGTAAATTAAGACCTCTCTCCTCACAGCACTAACAAAGTGGAATCAAAGATGCCTGTGTTTTTATATTTAAGACTTACTTTAAATGTGACTATTTCTGATGATTAAAAGCCATAAGGAACTGCAAGCTTGGTAAAATGAAACGTGGGATCATAGTGGATCAGGTGATTAAGGATTTAACTTTTACTAAAATCAAGAACTTTAACCCCTTTCAACTTTATTTAAAGTAATCTAATGGAAATGTGACTTTGTAAACTGCTGCAAATAGTCATCTATTTAGAAATAGATTGTGAAGGTCCAGTAACTTGCTGTATGGTTGAGCGTAGGTGCCATCTGCTGGTAGTTTAGTAAGTAGCAGTTCTCATACTGAAAAAACCCGTAAACTATTACAGACGGTATAGTTTTCTCAGGAATGTAAAAGATGTTATAAATCTATTATTTTCTCATTGAAGATCTGATGGCAGCATCAGGACTCAGCTGTATGATATCAGAGATCCTTCCTGTAAGTCACAAGATCTAGTAAGTTACTTCCATGTGGATAGCTGTCAGGGGGACATAAGCAGGGCTGAAAACTGAGCACACGATGCATGAATCAAGCTTGAATTCTGGTAAGTACTGTGCAAAACCTTAATGATTAAAGGTGGAAAGCATGATTTTTGTGAATGTAAGAAGAAGTATATGGATTCTTGAGGAGAAAAACCAGAAATGTAGTAATTAGATTTCACATGTGGAAGACACTGGAAAACAAGCAGTTTTCTAAGAAAAGCATTTATGTAAATTGGACTAATTTTGCTGGAAAGTTAGCTAATAAAAAGTACTGAGAAATACTGATGATGCAGGATTCTTTTTCAATTGTTTTTCAGTATTACTATTTTGATATCAAGGGTTTGTGAAGTAACTTTGTGTACATGGGGGCAAGTTAAACAGGTCTGTAATTTTAGTATACCCATTAGAGAAAGAAGGTTAACTCAAATGACAACAGTTTGCTAACAACAGAAGCTTGTACATAGTTACTCTGAATTTGCAAACCTGGGGAAACTTGATACCACGTGATAGCTTTGTGTGCTCATGTAAGCACTGAACTCTTAGAGGGGGGAATAGAAGTTGGTTTCTCCCCAAGTATAGTTCAGTACCTGTAATACTGCAAGCACAAATTAGTCATCACTGAGTAAAGCTAGCTCTCCCTGAAAGTACAAACCCTCTACCTATAAAGACTGATTCTACAATATTTTTAAATGTGTGAACTTCCATTTTAATCTGTTCTCTAAGATTGTGATCAGTGTGTTCTTCAAACACAAACTTAAAAATCAGATTTTTTTGAAATTAGAAGTGTTCAGGGAGCTAGAGTGATAGCCAACTGTAAGTGTTCAGGAAAAGAATTCCTCTAAAACATCCCAGCTCTAAAATGTTGAACAACTTTGCTTTCATTTTCAATTAGACTGATACTTTTAAGGAAAAGTAAAACACCACAACTTTTATACAGCACCTCTTTTATAAGAGTGTTAGTTACAAAAAAAGTAAATTAAAAAATTCCCTGAAGCAAGAATTGGTGGTAAAGATTGAATTAGGAACTTGCATGAAAACAGCTGAGCAAATTCCAATACAGCCACATATTTTAATAATAGTTTCTTCCATCTGCATGGCAAAGTTATTCCAGGAATAATGCTTTCAGTCATCCACTCCAAGTGATGCAAACCTATTAATGTTACATAAATGCTGAGTTTCTGGTATAGCACCTCTGGTCTTTTTTTTCTTACTAGATGCTTTCTTCTTTTTGCAGGACTCAGATTTGGTCTTGGTCATCTTCTGAAAGAAGTCTGGAGATACAGTTGACTCCACTGTGTTTAACAAAGCCTGATAAAGCTGAGTCATTTTTGGAGATAAACTGAACAGATTTTCCACTGAAGGTGTTGATTTAAGTTCTTGATACAGTCTGTGCACAAGGGTCCCACTGTAAAGCCTGCTCAAAGGAAGGAGAGAATTCTCATTTAGAACCTCACCTCAGCAGGACAGGTACAGAAACATGCTGCTTAATGGATTACAGATCTTAACTACATATAGTATCCAACAGTGGGCTCCTGAGGGATACCTATTCAGTATTTTTCTCCATATTGGTATCTTTAAAGAAGGGAGTTCAAATATAGTAAAATTGCCC
Organism: Phaethon lepturus; assembly: GCF_000687285.1. NCBI lineage: Eukaryota > Metazoa > Chordata > Aves > Phaethontiformes > Phaethontidae > Phaethon > Phaethon lepturus. Next base: position 4,053 of record NW_010517101.1, on the reverse strand, counting down.
AGAGGCATCTGACACAGAAAATAAAACAGCATGTGAACACATGCCATCAGGGGCTTGTGTGGAAAGCAGATCTCTGAAACATCCTTACCTACTTAGGTCTGGCTCAGAGAGAGGAGTGCAAAGTAGCTGGTTGAGATACAATCCCATCTGAAGGCAGCACTGCCACTGGCAAAAACTGTGTGCAGCATCTAAATCAAAGTCTTTCTTTTGCAATTTCTTTTCTTTCCATTTTAGAAATTCATTATATGCAATACTGTCATCTTCAGCACATAAAACTGCGGGATCTAGGTTATAAATAAAAAATGTCATGCAAGTTAAGTGTTCTGCTCTGAACTGTATGAAAGGTATCTGCAATGTATAGTGTCTTCAAACCAGTTCCATTTCAGGAAGCATTAGTAATGTTCTCAAATGTCTCAAACTGAACTTTAAGACATAAAATTGAGTAAAAATTCAAGTACGACTATCCATAAGAATCTGAAATAAGGAATTTTATTTGTTAGGTAACTTGCTATGCTGTTCTGTGAGCGGATCAATTCCAAAGATTCCCATCTCACTCCCACCCACTTGGGAAGCTGGCAGCAACCACATCAGTCCAGTTTCTATAAACCAGAATCTAAGAAACCTGTATAATGTTTCTTTTTTATTCTTTTAAAGGCGTAGTATTTGCCATCCAATGAAAGACTCCTAGAGGAAATGCCACCATAACTCTATGAGGTATAAATATTACTGAAACAATTTATGTGATAATTTAGTATTTTTAAATTCTCACAATGCACAGGCAGATAAACACTGCCTGTGCAACTCAGCATTTTTAAGTACAGATGAGTTTAGAAAAACCCATAAGAAAAAAAAATATCTGAATGCATCAATAGTAGTTATTTTCTTTTGATGCATGAGTATGTTGAGCTTATTTTTTGGTAACTTTTATATCTAAATGAATCTTTCAGTCCTAAAGAAAGCATTTATAAATGCAAATTAATGTTTTGCACGATGGCAAAGCACTGTTTTACCTGTATAAAATGTTAAATTGATGGCTAGCACTTTCTCTGCTCTGTATCAATGCAAAGAATGTGGCATTCATCTGAATTTGGACAACTCACCATAACTGAAGAAAAATGAATTATGGTATAAATTTTCATAGCAGCTGAACATCTAAAATTGTATTCTTTGGGGACATACCTGGATCATTTGTTATCCTCTGCAGTTCTCCAGATACTATCATTAGAAGTAAAGCCTTCAATTGATGCAATTTAACTTTTGGTTCTGAACAACGTATCCAGTAACACGTTACAGCAACAGGGAGTTGTAAGTGACTCGGAATAGATTCTAGGAAACTCATTTTCACTCCTAGAGTCTCCAGCAAAAGCATCTGACGGCATGACACAGGCACCTGAAAATAAATTTAAAAATTGGAGTGGAAAAATAAAGGTAAGAGACTTTTATTTGCTGTGAGCAATTTCCAAAAGGCAAATAAGCTTGTGTTTAAACTAGCTAGTACTTCATGGTTTTGATAAAAAATTACTTAAGTTTCACAGATACTCTGAACAGGAAGTATTTTTTTAAATACTACTTAAGCTTTAAAAACTACACAGTTAAATGTTGGGTAGAAGGATAAAAGTAATTTTTTACTGTTGCCTGAAGTTAGATTTTAAGAGGTTTCAGTCGTTTTCTGATAGGTGACTTAAAATCCTATATGAAAGTTAATTTGCTTGGAAAATCCTGTAATGATAATGCATTAAAATTACTTTGGTATGGCATATGTATATTAAAGACTTAATTTTGTGCCTCTTAAAAGATACCCTTGCTTTGCGAGATATAATAGCTGTGTCTCTTCTCCATATGTTGAAAACATGCTTACCTGTAATCAATAAAATCTTAACTGTGAAGCTTGCATTTTTCGCCTGCAACATATTAAATTCCTAGCACATGTTCCCTCTTTGTTGTGCTATTTAACTTATAAAATGTGGTGTTATAAACTTTGTAACTTCATGCATGCAGCAGAATCGCAGCAGGCTGTTCAACTGTAATTAAGAACGCGTTGTGAACCTTGATTAGGATGCTTTTGCCTGTCTATTAGGCAGACATCCCCACAGCAGAAGACAAAGTGAAAGCAGTTTTGCCTAGAGCACTTTAAATGCAGGGTAACCTTTCTTCTAACCTTCTGTTGAACTGATAATTCCCATATATTTAGTAAGGAGAGCTATTATAATAGCAGAAACTCAAATTCATTAAACAGCATACTACCAAGACCAAATTAAGGTGTCAGTAACGTTTCTTAAAATAAAAAACCATGACTTTTCAAACTCTTAAGTGTTTGCATATTGCTTTTTTAAAAGGCCTGTAACAATAACCTGTGTAAAATAACCTGTATGTAGGCCTTTGGATCCATAGCCATCTGTAGCATTTCATGGTCATAGTAGTGATAAACTTAGTTCTTACATGAAATAGCCACCAACAAGTGGCACAGCACATGGATATGTTAACAGTTGATCTGAATGCCAGAATGGATATTGCATGTGGCTTAAATATACAATATTAAAAGGCACAGATTGTATTTCCCGATGTTTCAGAAATTACTGCATACAAAACCTCGGTTATGCAACTTCGGGAATAGGAGGTTATTTTCCATTCACAGCAGGAGTTACAGTCTTAATCATTAGAATTTATACATACAGAATTGCTAATGATGACTGGAACTAACCTAGTACAACTTCCCTTTGCTTACAAGCTGTTTTTCAGGTGCTGTTCTGTCTGGCAAGCAGCCCGGGGTCCATGTTAGCAGGACGCATACTTGTGGCAGGTAAAATTGCTGGGCCTAGCTGTAAGATTCATACACGAAATTGAAACAATGGTGATTTTTAGTAAAAAAGCATGGGTCAGATTTTGTTTCAGAACATTGCTCTGAAACATCCATAGCTTGATCAAATATAAATTTTGTAGTATGAAATTGCACTTTTCTGAATTTCATGAAACAGAGCTCCTTCCTATAATTATAAAAGCAGGTATTAGTGTAACAGAATACACAGGACAAAAGAAGGGCGTAGAATAGAAAATTTAGGCAATAGTACATATACACAGAACCAGCTTTTCATATGATTTGTCTTGGTACACTTGGGGTGGGCAGGAAGGGAAGAAGATAAAAGCAATCTAGGCAGCTTCTCAAGTATCACAGGCCAAGCTCAGAGCCCTGTAAGTACCTCTGCATTTAGTTAGTTACTGAGGTGGCTTAGTTCAGGCATCACATTTAGCGACCCGGTGGCAAACGTGAGTCCAGACTATTTTTTGTCACTCGTGAAACACTGTTAAGTGTGATCTGTTGTGACAACCATTTACCTCCATTAACTTGTCCAAAGGAAAATGATCATCACAAAAATCTGTGGGTAGGCTTGCTGCTTGAACAAATGTTTTTTTAAGTGTCTTTTGGAGTCTGTCAAATTCACATACAACTGGCAGCTCGTTGGTCTGCTTCCTTGGAGAAGCAGCTTCAGTATTTTGAGATACTTTCAGAAGCAGTCCATAGATAACTTGTCGAATGGGCAAAGCTGTGCTATGTGCGCTAGGTCTCTGCATGTTCTCCACCTGAACGTGGAGGAAGGTACTTCTTAGAATGAGGGCATCGCTGATGAATGGGGCCAGCTTACCTTCTGCCAAAGCATCAAGTACCCACTGTGGTAAGTCCGCTTTCCTGGCAGCCTCACATTCGTACTTTCCGTTCTGAAAAAAGTCCTCAAGATTCACGTCAGACGGAGTATAATCCTCCATTGAAGTGCACAGAAGCTCCCTTACTTCTTCTCTCTGGTGTTTCTTAAGGTATTTCAGCACACTGTCGACAGCCTCGGTGGGCTCAGCAAACTGCGCCAGCCAGTTCAGGAGCCCCTGAAGGCGGGCGTGCTTCCCTCCCTTCCCCGCCGCCCACCCCCTGGGCCAGCGCACCTTGCTGAAGAACCCCTCGAGAGCGGCCAGATCAATATAATCGTTCCCGTTCATGACGGCAAAGAGCGGGAGCAGGCTTTTCTTCAGGTCGCCCAAGTGCCTGCAGAACCTCTCCACGGA
>NW_010517100.1:8388-8693 GCF_000687285.1 Phaethon lepturus | reverse complement strand
CCAGTACGGCCAGCGGGGACCCCCAGGGACACAGATGAGGCCCCCGGTGCCTCCTGGGCCCCAGCCCCTCCATGGCACTCAGCCCAGAGATGGACTGCTCTGGTGGGAGGATGGGGCCCCCCAACAGCATCAGCAGGTCGTGCCTAAAACTGGGGAGTGCTGCTGGCCACCACCTGCCCGAGGCTGTCCTCACGGGCATCTGGGGCAGGGATGCTCAGCAGGGGCCATCTGCACACCAGCCAGCTGGGCCCCCAAGGGGGCTGCACCTACCCCCCCCGCCCTGTCCCAGGTGCCGGGCGGACACA
>NW_010517100.1:8008-8364 GCF_000687285.1 Phaethon lepturus | reverse complement strand
CCCCCGCCTTGTCCCAGGTGCAGGGCGGACCCACAAGTGACTGCCCCAGCCCTGCATCCCACAGGTAAAGGGTACCCACAGGGTCTGCCCCCTCCTCTTGTCCCACACGTTGTGGGGAATCCAATGGGGGGCTGTGCCACCTGCTTGTCCCACAAACAGTGGGACCCATGGGGACCATGGCACAAGGGGAAGCAAGATTTGACCTCAAGGGCAATGCTGCAGTAAACACCACCAAGCCCTTGGCCTCCATCTGCTCTTGAATGGGGCGCCTTCCCACCGCCTTCCGATTGCAGGGGACCTGTGGCCAGAGGCCGGTGTCTGTGGTGGCAGGGGAGCTGACCCCCCACCCCAAGAGA
>NW_010517100.1:0-7993 GCF_000687285.1 Phaethon lepturus | reverse complement strand
ACCCATGTCCCTCCACACCCTCAGTCCCCGCCCCATCCACGTGCAGATCAGAGCGGGGAGGTGGGGAGGGCAGGTCAGGGCATCCCCCATGGGATTTCTGCCATGGTCAGTGGCGGTGCGTGTCTGCAGGCTGTGCTCTCTTCCATTCCAGGCACCGAGGGACAGTGCTGAACATGATTATGAAACTGTTGACGACAACATGCAAAAGACAGTTCACAAAATGCAGGCACTTTTTCCTTTCTAGTCCTCTAGTGTCTGGAAGTCACCCAGCCTTCAAATACTGAGACCTTACATGACATTGGTTACTTGCAGAGGCTAAATACAGCCCTATGGATCCACAGCACAACCTCCAACTGCCTCAATCCTGCAGAAAGGGGCCCACTTTCCTCCAAGGCAAGTGGCCTGTATGCCATTGGGACAGCCCCACACACAGAATAAATCCCCCTATTGTGCTGTGGGCTGTGTCCTCAGCTGTCACGTGTGGGACTCCCTGACAGCACCAGACCAGCACACAGCTGGGTGGCCACCAGGATGCCACTAGGATGCCAGCCCAGGCCCTGGGACAGGGCTCTCACTCTGCTCTGCTGCGTTACCACAGAGTCTGGGCTGGGACTACGGCTGTTTCCAGATGGAGATGCATGTCCAGACACTGTTTGGCATATGGAGTGGGATGGGGTTAGGAGAAGACATGACAACATACTTCACACAGTGCAATTGATGCCCCACTCGGAGTGACACATTTTTACAACTGCATGTCAGAAACCCACTTTGATAAAGCAGAAGCTGCATCTTTCTGAAGTACAGCCAGACTCACTCCTCACTCTGTCCCAATTTCTCGTTAACACTGTAGAAACATTGTAAAAAGGTTGTGGCTTTAGGTTTTGCTATCTTTCTCATCCAATTTTAACTGCACTTGCAACTGGAAGCAACGTCTGTCCTAGACCTCCACGGTCCCCTTCTGCTTGCAAGTGTGCTTGTTGCACTCTTGCAGATTCTTGGCACCTAAAAAGGCCCCTGCTGCTCTCATAGCATTGGATGCAAAAAAATGACCTGAAAACCAAGAAAGGACCAAGGTTCAACTCTTCTTTTCCTGGAAGTTTGGCAAAGTCCTGGGTAAGAGGCACAGACAAAGACCTCATAGTCCTGATATGCATTAACGGAAAAGAGCTGGCAAGGGGAGAGCTCTACACTGAAAGCAAGCAGACATTTCACTCCCGCATCACGCGCTGCACTCCTCTTCTTTCAAATCAGAGCGGGAAAATAAACTTTAAATTTCATTTAAGATCGAATTGTTTTGTTTTCTTTTTTGCCCTCTCCCAGTGAAGAGTAGCTTTGGGTCCAGTTTTCAGTTCCTGTCATTCCTCACTCAACGACTAGGGCAGAGTCCCAAAGCTGCAGAGAGGATCACACTCATTTCAGCTTGGCTTGAGTCCTAGTTTGAGTTTGGGCTGGTTTCCTGCTCTGGCCCTGGTTCTGCCCTGGGATTTACACTCCATATTGGCACTCCCTCCTCAAATCAACATTGTGCGAGACACTGACTATTGCTTTTGAGGTCCTTTCACAGAATACTTACCCAAGGAGGGAGAACCCAGCTCTCACCTGCAAACAGGCACCAGTCATTCATTAACAGCACCTAAATCGTAGGATCAACCACAGGATAGTTTGGGTTGGAAGCGACCTTTAAAGATCATCTAGTCCAACCCCTTCCACTAGAACAGGCTGATCAAAGCCCCATCCAACCTGACCTTGAACATTTCCAAGGATGGGTCATCTATCACCTCTCTGGGCAACCTGCACCAGTGTCTCACCACCATCATCATAAGAAATTCCTTCCTTATGTCCAATCTAAACCTACCCTCTTTCACTTTAAAACCATTGCCCCTTGTCCCGTCACTACAGGCCCTGGTAAAATGTCTCTCTCCATCTTCTACACAGGCCCCCTTGAAAATACTGGCAGGCTGGTAAGGCATCCCCAGAACAACAACTCTCTCAGCCTTTCTTCATGGCTTCATAAGATGTACAAAGCTTCAACCAAGAGACCCACTGCAGTGGCAGTGGTCAACAGGTGTTTTAAATCACCCCAGAATAATTTTTTCCTTCTCACAGGGCAAAAACTAATTGCTGGACTACAGCTCAAGAGAAGATGGGCTCCAGAGAGGAGGAGGGGAGCACAGGATAGAGGAAATCAGAACAATTGAAAATGCCCAAGTGTTTTTCCTCGTCTCTTATTTGAGCCAAAAGCATTCCGAGTTTGGATTTCACTGTTAGTTCACATATAGTTTTAAATGCCAATGCTTCTGTCCCCTAAGACCTATTCCAAAATGTCCTGCTAGCCAAACAGCAGATATTCCTGGATGCTTTGAAGATCAAACAGCAAATGGAGACTAGGCAAAGACTTAAACTTCCTCCCCAGCCGATGAGTTTTTCCTCTCCAGTCACATCACGATTGTTCTGTCCAGTCACAGAACTATTCCTTACTGCAAGCAATTCCATTCATCTTCACTTCCAAACATCATCAGGGTTTTTCCTCCTAACCTGTGCACCTCCTGCAAAAGGGAAATGACAGTACTTTTGGCTTCTAGAGCTGCTGGACTCTATAGCCTGGAAGTTCACCTGTTACACATCTATAGAACAATTTAGCCCCAGAAGTGCACCATTGGCTATAGCTGTGCCACTCCCTGAACCTGAGCAAGACACATGGGTTTTGCCCAGCATTTTTTAGCCCGAGAACCAGATGCCCTGGTTTCAGCAGCCAGCCCTACAGATGTCCATTTGGGGAAGAACCACTCCTTAAAAGCCAGGTCAATTCACCAGTCCCCAGTAACCTAAACCTCACAACTTGCAGCTCCCATAGCACCTGGAGTCAACCAGCCTGTGAGCCCACTAGTGTCAGTCCTGACTGCACATGCTGTTTTTCCAGCAGGCCCCTGCGAACTTGACGTGCAGCAATCAAAGGACAGGTCAGCACAGCAAACTAGGCTCCCATCTGGCAGGCAGCAAGCACATTCCAGTGTCCCAACATTCAGCTTGAAAGATCCTGGGTCCTGCTTTTCAGCAAGGCATTCACCATGAAAGCCATGGTTCCTCTTTGAGAACAGCTACATGCCTTACAGGGTCGTGGTGAAAAATGCTCTCGAGTATTTATGAACTCCTAAAATGCTGCCATTAACAAATGCAAAAATTCCTAGAAGGTAGTTTTCAGCTTTGCGTTTTATAGTAACACGAAGCGTATCAGGAGTAAGAGGACAGAAATACACTGAAGCAGCTGCCCTCAGCACACACTGCCTCCCTGAACAAGGCAAGATTGTGCAGAGAACCAGGAGATACAAATCTGTTATCCCCACTCCAATCTATCACCAGTATCAACCCTGCCATTTCCTAACTTAGTGGGGTTTTTAGTTATGCTTTGAAAATAATTTAAGGAAGAAAAACTTGTACCACATGATGTAATTCACTTGAACTTCAGCTAAAGTACTTTTGGTGACAGAAATAATCTTGGCTATATTTAGAACACTGATAAAATGTGTAGCTTTCTTCAGTAGTACAATTATTTGATTTCTTGACGTCCAGGACATTAACTTCAATTTGACCTTTTAAAGCAATTTACTTCAAAAGGTAAGGAAAAAAACCAACTATAGTTAAAGAAACTCTGAAAGCATGGGCTGTGCTCTTACCCACATGGCTAGGTTTTGTCAATGCAGATGGTTTTCTTCTTTAGGGAAGAAGAAATGCCTCTAGAGCCACACACACATGCAAGACTACCCAGGTTAAAATTTTATTGGAAACACTCAAAAGCTGTAGTAACAAGATCACCTCATAGTACAAATATAGATTTAAATGCATAAACTAAACCAATTAAAAATCTATTCAGGATTACTGTACATTAGTGGAATATTACTCTTGGCTACCCACTTTGTGAATGAAATTAAATGAAAGCTGAGTTAGGAGAAACAGCTCTAGAAACAAAAACCAATATGCGCAGCACAAGATTAGAAAGAGGTTCTTCTTTCTAACACAAGACATCCGCCAAGGAGACAAAAACAAACTGAAGGCTCTGAAGCTTTGAATTCAGTTTTCCCATGTCTGTTTATGCTTTCAGTCACATGGTCACAGCATATAATCGAGTCCATTTAACAGAATCCTGTACACTCTCCTTGCCCTTGAATTCCAATGAGGCACTCACAGAGTAACTGGGACTTTCACAGGCTACAAAGAGCAAAGATCACCTTCCACATCACAAAGCTCGGCAGGATAACTCGATACACGGACAAGCATCTGCTTAGAACTAGATCCAGTACCTTCACTCAGCATCCGTTGACTTATAGTGATCATCATCCACAGTGGAGTAGATGTGTCCCTCGCTGCTAAGGAATTCAACTGCTTGCCTTTGAAGGAAAAAAAAAAAAGCGCAATTGCTAACTAGTTCATATCAACACCCTTCTCGGGCATTTCCCACATGCAGACCCTGTCCCTACTGTTCCCTTCTGGCATCAGCCAAGGGAAGCTCTCAGTGGCTCTATCCTGTGAGCAGTTCCACCAGGCATTAGGTACAGAAAGCTTCTCCAAAGCTGTAGCAGTAAGCTTGCCCAGCAGCTATTAAGACTCCACCTGCCACAGAGGGGAAGGCCACCACTCTCAGTACTTCCCAGGTAAAAGCAGTACCTACAACCCTGCTTCAAAGGGGACAGAACACAGAAAGATAATGGATGTTAATTAGCATGTTTAGGCTTCACTGTTTTTTTAAGTCTTAAGGAGGAGAAGTTGTAAGAGACAGCAAAGGAGTAGAGAACAGAAAGAGTCCATTCCCAAGTTTGTACTGGTGTGCAGAGAGCAAAGTAGTCCTTGAACAGGGGAAAAATACTGCTGAGGCACTGCAATACTCCTAGGTACCTACTATTTTGCTACTGAACTGTTAAACAGCTTGTTTTGAAAATAGGGAGCGAAGCATTTTACCACTCCTTCAACTGACAGTCGCTCATTCTAAGCTGTTGAAGACTTAAGCTCTGTCTCACTACTGCATTCTACTGGGAACATGTGAAATTACTAGTGCTGTTCACAAGTAAGAATCTGGGCTTGCCCACTATTTTTCTCTCTGCCTCCTTTTACAGACTCCAGGAAGGACTGCTTGGATTTCCAGAACATCCTTTGTTTCTACACACTTACTTGATTGTTGACATGCTCATATTGTGGAGCTGCAGTTTTAACTCTTGAAGACTCATACCTTCTGGGACAGGGCAGTTTTTAATCAGGTTCAGCACCTAGAAAAGCAAGAACCATGATTAGTAGTACACAGCTAAGCTTCTCTATCACTAATGGACAGCAAGGTTGAGGAAAAACTATCTGTCTTCAAAGAGTAACTGAACTTTCATTTCTTTGTCCTACATCACACTGCAGCAGCATCCGCTACAAGCTCTGTGTTCCTGCAGAAGCTGCTTGCACCTACCTGACTCTGATGCGCTGTGAGTCCATTCACTGGTAGGCTGCCACCTCCTCCATAGCCCCCCATATCACTGATCCCAGCGGAGGAAAACGACTGAGGCACTCTTGATGCTGACTGCAGTTACAAGAGTAAAATTGCTGTGGTTACACAGGCTGCCGCAAGCCCACAGCATTATACACTCAGTGTTAATTCAGACAGACAGTAATTAAAAACAGATTCCCAAAAGGAATCGCTGGAAATGGACTGCAACACAATCTCTAAGGAACCCAGGACTCCTGTTAACACCTCCACTGTACCCCTCCAACAGCTTTAAGCTTTCCAGCCCCACAACTGATATACAATTTCCCCAACAAACCAAGAGGTGCCTCTCTTTGGGAGATAACCAGTAAGCCAGCAAGGGCCAAGATGGAATCAGGATCTTCAAGTACATACCATAAGATTTTTTCTGAGGATCATATGCGCATTGACAATCTCTAGTATGTGTGTGGTGAACTCATTCATATTTTCCAGAGGCATTATCTTAAACGCCACCAAGCTTTTCTTATTCTTTCAGAGGGAAAAAAAAGAAAAGAAAAGAAAAAAATTAACATCACAGCAACAGGAACATGCTTAACAACCAATCCAACCATTCTTTCCAGGAACATGGATAGTGGTGGGTAGGGAGCTTGTCTGCATGTAACTAGTCCAAAATTTTCTGACTTACGTTTTCTGGTTTGATTTTGCAAGACCATGAAGACAGGGTAACTTCTCTTTCTAACCAGCTCGTCATTAATTGCACTTTGCTTTAATGCATGCACCATTATTGGAGTATTTATTTGTATATTTAGTTATGAGGCAATCACATCACATAACATGCTACAAGAAGCAACCCCATTAACTAGAACCTTGTCTAAGGTCCACAGTACAAACAGCCAAGAACCTGGTGTCCAGTACTCTCTTGTGCTGTAAACACCACACTGATGCAAAATGGCATTTTAAATGGGTCCTCTGTCCTTTGCATTTAGGAACAATTGAAGTGTTATTAAATACAGGCCAAAAGTGTTATTAAATACCTGGCCAAAACATTCAAGCATTTGTCCATTGGAAAGGATGAGCAAAGACCACGACTAAGTGGATATTCTAAAGAGAGCCCACTAACACTGTGCCAGATCATCAATCCTTCATGCCACGGCTCCAGCCTTGTGACTTGGAGTCAGACGTGGGTAACGTGATCCTACCTGGAAAGACCGAAGATGACCAGCTACTTTTACGTAAGTTCCTGGAGGTACCACAACATTCTCGCCACCTGCCTCCTAACAGAGAGGAAAAGGAGAAAGGGAAGGCTTTGATGATTCACATTTCCATTTCTCAATTATCACAATAAATGACTAAGGAAAGGAGGCTTATCTCAAGCAAACACAAATGGCATGCATTCCTACATCCAGTAAGAGCAGTTAGGTAAACATAACCATTAATGAAAAATAAAAAATATTTGCTCGTTTGGACACAGTCTACACTTGAAAGCAAAGCCAGTAGCCTGGTCTGCTGTTTCTGTCCACTTCTGAGGGATTTTTCACAGTGCAACAAGAGGAAAGAACCTTCAAATAATAAAAAAGCAGGTATTCAACTATATAACTTGGCTAGGGGAATGGAAGCTGGCCAGAACCCTTTCTGAAGTTATGATAAACTTGCAGTTAAGACAAACGAACATCTGCCTAATTACTCTCCCAAAGTTGTTCAATTGAACTCGGCTGCTTGCCTTCGAATGTATGTTACAATAGCATGGGCTACCTTTAAAGGTCTGCTATACCAGCAGTGAAAAATATCAGCACTTCAGGAGGCATGCATGAGAAAACAAGACAATATTCATCAGCACACATCTTTGCCTCAATCACTGAGCCACACAGAAAAATCTCTGATCACTCTCTCTCCTTGTATTTCACACAAAGGTACTGAGCATGCACCTCTCAGTTCAGCTACAAAGTAACAGTTCAGCTTCAGCAGCTAAAATCTAAAAAAATTATTCAAAGTGCTTCAATGTAGAATGAAATGTGATTACAAAACAGAGGAGGAGTCACATACAGCACCAGTGATCTCTGCTATAGCAGCACCTCCCTTAGCTTTCAGAGGCATGTTATTCCTAGAACACTTTTCAGAACAGCCACGTCTTTTTGGTAAGTTCTCCCTCTTCACTGCTTCCAAAAGCTTTTAAAGAAGCATCTTCATAAGGAATAGGAATCTGGTGCTTACATCAGTATCAACCCACTGCCTGACATCCATCGGGGCTGCTGTCATGTCGTCCACTTTGTAGAGAATGTTTGTTGGTGCTTTCTCTGCGTGCCGAATTATCCCCATAATGGTGACCTGCGTTGGGAAACGGAAGGGTTTATCCGGTAAGGCCCCGGGAAACGAGGATTTTTTACCCGCAGCCTTCCCCGCGGCACTCACCTGGGAGATCTCCACGTCGCGAATCCGGAAGGTCTCGTCGACCTGCTCGGCTGCCAGCAACTGCGACACGGTGCAGGGCACGATGTTCTGGGAGCGGATTCTCTGCAAGGGATGGCGGGGCCGTCA
>NW_010517099.1:14006-14460 GCF_000687285.1 Phaethon lepturus | reverse complement strand
CCCGGCGAAGGGCAGCTCACAGGCGGGGCTCACAAGGCGCGGAGCAGCATCCAGAAGCAGAGGTCCACTGCCCCAGTTTTTTGCAGTTATCCCTTTTTCACCCCCTGAGTGCTTCCCCTGACACCAGTGGGTTATCGCACCCTCCCCGCCGTGCGCAAAGCAGCCGGCTCTGCTATACTCCATGGAGTTTTCTGCCTCTGCAGCAACGCTTTCAATATAATTAAGTTCTTCCCTCATTTTTACTCTACTCCATCTTCCCTGACAGCTCCGGATCCCACGAGCCCGACCGGAGGGCCTGACAAAGACTGCAGAAGGCAGAGGAGAGGAGCGCGTTCCTCCAGCGATGCCGAAACCGGAGCGGCAAGGAGGGTCAAGGACCACGGAGACCCCTTCCCATGAAATGGAGAGCAACTCGCCGCTTGGGATGCCGCGCGGCGGGGGAGCCTGCCGCACC
>NW_010517099.1:7678-13887 GCF_000687285.1 Phaethon lepturus | reverse complement strand
CGGCGGGGCAGCCTGCGCACCCCGCCTCGGCCCCCCTAAGAAGAAGCAGCTGCTTCTTTTTTGCCATCTTTCCTCCGGCCCTGTACCGTGATATTTAGACTTTAGACTGGACATTAGAAAAAATTTCTTTACGGAGAGAGTGGTCAGGCATTGGCACAGGCTGCCCAGGGAGGTGGTGGAGTCACCATCACTGGAAGTGTTCAAAAAACGTGTAGACATGGCACTTCGGGACATGGTTTAGTGGGCTTGCTGGTGTTGGGTTGATGGTTGGACCTGATGATCTTAAAGGTCTTTTTCAACCTTGATGATTCTGTGATTCTGTGATGGGGAGCTTGTGACAGCTGAGTAGCTTCTTGCGGAAACGTGTCAGGTTCAGGCACATTGTCTCTCCCCGCTCTCCTCCCACGGACCTGAGTGTCCGCCCACAGCTGGTGTGGAAAGGCAGCTCATTCAGTGCTGCCAAATGGCTCCTTAGGGAGGATTTGACCCCCCCCAGACCAGCAGGGGTAGGGTGCAGGTGTCGGGGCCCTGACCCATGGCCAGTTACTTGCCAAAGGCAGGCCCACATGGAGGTCTTGCAGCTGTGGAGGTTTTCACCTTTCCTCTTAGCCGACCCCTTTATCTCCCCACGAATGTGAGCAGAGCAAGGAGCGTGGCGCTGGGGACTGGCGAGGGGCTAATCTGCTTTTCTCCTTCCTCTCATAAATCTCCACCTTCATTTTTCTTCTTACCTATCGGTTTGCATTTGGTTGACTTCTGTTCGTGTTTTTTTGAGGAGGTAGGAGACCTAGTTGGGTGTTTATCATCTGGCAAACCCAAGATGACATCTATGCTTTTGCATCCATCCCTCTAAGTGAGAAACTGTGACCATGGCTGTCAGGAGACCAATGTTCAAATCAGCTACCAGACAGATAAATCCAGCAGTCCTTATTCAGTTCTTAGCTTGGCAAAACCCCAGTGAAGGTAAGGAGAGTTTTAACTGATTGGGGATGTCAGGTTCCAATAATGAGAGTGGCCATGGTTCCTGAAATCCATTTTCATGAATTTGCTCAAGAGTATATTGCAGAGGGGTTTTTGACATTTGGCAACATTAATATTTAAGCCTTCCTGTGTTATTTTTGCTAAAGGAATTAGAAATTAGCATGTCATGATCATAATAGAGCGGCTGAAAACAAAGGGCCAGATTGTACCCTCAATCCCCACGCCCAATTCCCACGGATGTCATTGGAAATTGTGTGCACTTGCCTCTGAGGGCAGAACTTGGCGTTACGCTCACTGCTGCTAACTATTTCTGTGCAACAAGAGAGGAGTGTGTGCCTAAATTATTTAGCACCCTGAGAACCCGCGGTATTTTCCCTTCCCTTTTCACAGCGATTGAAACTGTAATTTTTTCTATAGCTAAAGCTGATGTCTTCGCAGACAAGTCCCGCACACCTCTCTTAGCAGAAGAGGAGTGAATTGCCTACAAGGCACGTCTCTGGCAGAGAAGCGTATTGGGGTCTGTACCAACAGGCTCGACCTGGTTCTGGTGGGATTGACAGAGGTGTCACTGGGACTGCCATGGGACAGGGAGATGGGCTCAATGACCTCTTGTTGTTCATTGCAATTCAGTGTGTGACAAATCATTGCATCTTTTCTGCCCTTGAGCATGGGCTAAAGGTTATCCTAATGAAGGTTGCTTTCCTGAGCCCTGAGCCAAGGTTTTTAGCTGTAAAGTTTTTGACTCTACAAGACTTCAGAAGAATGGCTAGTTACATCACATTTATAATGACTATTTAAAAAGAAGTCTCCGATAGAAGAATTAGTCAAAAGATAGGGATGGAGATAGTTAATTGAAAAGTAGTTGATTTTTTACCTTGCTTTCCTCCCCCAAAATATTCAGAAGTAAACCGGTCCTGAAAACAGCTTGATTCATCAGCAACAGAGTACTCTCATGTAGCAAAATCAAAAAAAGGTGTCAGCTGTGACAAGACTATATGTACTGTACATATGTTTGAAAAGTGAGTGGTAGCAGACGTTCTGAGACACCATATTATGATGTAGCAAACTACATAAATACAAGTTTTCATTGTTGAAGCTAGGGATCTGACTCAAACCTTGATGAGGTCTGAACGACTGTTTTTCCACTGACTTTGTTGCTGTTTGTCCTGCTCCAGGTACTTGGAAGGGCAACTTCTGAGTAGTGCTCCACCACGTCACTGCTGTGATCTGCAGAGAGCTGTGCTGGGCCATGCTCTCACTCCCTCGCTTGCCTTCAGATGCTAAACTGCAGTGAGAGAAACACACCAAATATTTTCCTAATATTATTTGCCCATGAAAGTAGTGGCTTCGTCATAGTTGCCACAGGGATGAGATGTCAGCCATTGCAACTAAAAGGAGGTATTGAGGGGAGATGGTCTGCTATATATTGACTCACTGTGAAAATATTTGGGAGGAGTCTCACATGTGCTGGATATTCCTAAGTGATTAGCCTTTCCTGTACCTCCACTTTGAGACAATGGATTTGCAGAAGATGGACACGCAATACATGGCTCTTCCCAAACAAAGAACATGTAAACTTCAGCCTCTATCCCAACAAAGCTACAGCCCATCACTAGGCACTTCTAGAAGTTTAGGATTTCAAGCACACAAAAGCACACTAGGGAAAAAAAAATCCAACTTTTTTGGTCCACAATTAAGTCATGCAATCAGTGAGACCAAAGCCAAAAAGCAGCAGCAGCAGATTTATGCATCTGCTGGCATAACAAGCAAGACGAATTAATGCTGAAAGTACTGAAAAGAAAACCATTACACAGAATTCTGTACACTGTACTTTAGAAACTGGGGATGATAAGAGGCTTTCAGAGCTCCGGGACAGCATTTCTGGCATTATTATTAAACATTTTGCATGAAATAGTTATGGCAGATTCAGGGAGAGGGGGCCAGGGGTTGCAAATCCTGCTGTCAGTACTAAGGTCCTGCTCTGGCTCCCAGTGAAGGGAAGGGGACACCTCCCAAGGCACATAGGAGAAAATATATGAGTTGACACTTTAAAAATTAAGCCTCCTGGAGTTGCTGTGTCGATTATTATCCCAGAGACAGCTTAAGTGATTTGCCCACAGTCACGCAGTGAATTGGGGCTGAGCCAGGAATAGAAGATAGGACTGCCAGCTTCTGGTCTTGTTCTCTTACCAACTAGGCACATCCCCAGCTGTACGGTGTAATCCACATGGGGATGAAAATCGAAAATCAAAGATTTTTCTCATTTCCTAACACATCTGTAGACAGCTCTGCAGCACAGACACAGACACAGAGGCAAATCTTACCACCCTGATTAAGCGGAATAACGCACTGATTCCAAAGGAATTGCTCACCTGATGAATTTTGACTTCACAATACCAAATAACTCAAATCCCTACAACATCAATGCCCATCGGGAGAAGAAGAGACTGAGTGGTAGTCTGAACTACGTGCCTGGGATTAGAGGCTTGAGCAATTTCAGCTAAACCTATTATATAAAATTACAGTTGTGTGTTACTAATGGATGCTTCACTCATTAATGTGCAAAGGAAAATAACATCGCTGGAGCTCTCGGTATCACCTGGCTATGCAGGGAGGAGAGGTTAAATACAGAACCAACCATACTTGTAAGAAGATTAATACATACAACAAGGATAGTAGCAGGCTTCTGCTGGGTCTAATCTGGCATCTGACCGGGACAGAGAGAGAGAAGGAAACTCTAAGCCAGTTAAAGTAGTGGATTATTGATGACAGAAGATTCACAGCTGATAGGGGAGCTGAAAAGAGCAGGTAGTAGGGATGAAACACAGCGCATAGCAAAAAGATGCTAGATTTTACAGGGAAGTTCTAACAAATGTGAAAAAAACTTAGTGGGTAGGACAACAAAGATACGAACTTTCCAAGACTACAGAATTGGGGCAAGCAACAAGAGAACCCATATATATTCTAGCTCCCTCTCTAAAAATGTATCTTTATGCACCAAGGGAAAAAAAAAATCGCACCAAGCTACTGCCTGGGGATTTGACAGCCATTTTTTAATGACTGATAATTTGAACTTTGTAAAGTTCTGGAGCAATGTTTAACAGGGACATTTGGGAGTAGCTTGCTTCTTTTTGTTTGCTTGCTTGTTTCTGAAGAAGGGTGTTTCAGGCACCCAGCCGGGCTCCAAGGTATCAGGAGTAGGTGATGACTTTGAGGGGGGAAGTGGAAACCAATTGCCTCCATGGGCAAGGAATTTGGGATAGCAGAATGGCAAATTCACAGTTGGGAAGCATTTATTAGGGTTTTGCTATTATACCTGACAGTCTGGGAGGAGTTAATAAAAGCTCTTTAGTGTGCTTCTAGGCAATTAAAATCAATGCCTTTACAATGTTTCTGCCTCGGGATAGAGTTTGTTGAAGACAGCACTATCACTGCTTCTTAACGTTGCAATTTCTTCCTGTACCTTTTCTGTCCATCTCCTAGCTCCTGATCAATTGTAACTGAGTTGGCGTATCTGCTCCAGGTTGTTGGTGTTTTAGTAAGGTTTTTCTCTTCATTTGGGGCATGAATAGGACAACTTGCCTGTAGCAATGTGTTAAGAAATCATACTACAGTCTAGGTCATGATTAAGTTACAGTAAAATTACAGACTGTCTAGAAGAAAATGAGCAATCTCAGCTGCGAATATTGCAGAATGCATTATCTCACAGATTTATTTATTTTAATACTGCCTGTTTAAAATTCTGGAGGGGTTCTTGAGCTCTATATGGGCATTAATTTAAATCAGAAAGGAAAAAAATATGTATGTTGAATTATATTTGGGCACAGAATTTGCAAAATGAGATACGATTTTGATCCACTTAGTTTTGCTGAGACAGTAGATACTACTAATAGTTGATACTTCAGAATAAGTTGCAGAAAATAAAATCTAAATGACTTGGAAACCTGATTTTCATTTCCATGACGGCTTTGTCAATGTACAACCAGTTACTGATATTCCTACAGGAATGTATTGGCTATGTAGATACTACAATTTAAAAGCAACTCATTTTCTTTCATCTTAAATCAATTTCTAATCAACTTAGCCAATCAGAAATAAACCAGGCTTAAGTGTTTAAGCGTTTGTTGAACATCCACATTTCTACTCATTCACCTATACTGGTCTAAATTGACACTTTTAGTTAAAGTACCCCAAAGATGTGTGCAGGTAAGTGCCTCTCGGTGGCGAGTGCAGGGAGGCGGGTCTGGGGTGGTGGGTACCAATAACTAAAAGAGAGCCAGGGACTGAGCGGGGCGGTGGACCCCCAGCCATGGACACTGCTTGATTGCTAGCTCGCTCCCTAGCCTGGTGCTGAGCTGTTGCCACTGGGGGACAGGTCACCCCCAGGAGTGCTCCAAAATCAATAAGAAAGCAGCAAGTTTTGGCTCTTCTACCCTGCTCAGACCTCCCTGGGCCTCCCACATGCCCCATCCTACTGCCCATTGCCCTTGGCCTTCTTTTGGTTAGAAGTAGAGACATAGCCTTCATGGCTGTCTCTTGAGCAAAGGGGGACTGGGACCTCCAGGGGCAAGGTAACACAAAATGACAATAACAAAAAAATCAAAATTCTTTGACTTTTGATGCATAGGCATGTGCAAGTTCATTCAACTGCGCAGATTGATGTTGTCTTCCTGTTGGTCAGCAACAATCTGATGATACTTGTTGAGCATCTACACTGAGTGCTTAAGTGCCCTGTTTAGTTGATGTCTGTTGCCTACCACAATGCAATAGCATTCCTTATAACAGGAACTTTTCTTCCGTGCTTTTAACAAATGAAAAAAAAAACAACACCCAAAACTCTTGTCTTTGTACTAGAAAACAGGAGGTGCAGAGAGCCAGCGAAGTGACAGAGCCTGGGCCTCCCCCCAGGGCTCAGAGGTAGCCCCTTTGGCTGCACATCACCTTGCAGGGTTAGCTAGGTACTAAAGAGATCGAGGGAACAAGCTACTACCAATGCAGCCTGCACAGTCAGGAGGGGGTTCAGTGCCTGCACTCAGTCCATGTCCCTCTTATTTGGCTGTACAGACACCCCCTCTGAGTTCCAGAAGGGCTCAGAAGGTCCACAGCACCCTGGAAGTCACCATGGTCCAGGCACCCTGGCTTGAGTGCCAGGAAAATATTCAAGCATGGGCTGGTATGCGTGGGGTTCACTCACAGTATTTTGGCTCTTTATTCCTGCAGATATTGAT
>NW_010517099.1:0-7647 GCF_000687285.1 Phaethon lepturus | reverse complement strand
CAGGAATACTGGGAAAGGCTAAATCAATCTTTATCTTCTTCATAGTCCCCAAGAAAGTAGATAAAAAAGTTAGTCAGTATAGCAGGAATTAAATAAAGTATGTAAGAATATGGACGGATATAACCAAAATATAGCCTTTTCATCTTCAGCCAGGTTGCAAAGGGTACAATTTTACCTGGAAACTGCACATTAAGAGGCACTGAGCCATCCTTATCATTTTTTCCTGGTCAAGTGGTGGAAATACTTTCAAAAGGAAAAAAAACCTCCCACCCCGAGAGGAAGAAGGAGACCAGGATGCCAAGCTCTCCATCCCCAGTTTGCTTGGTCACTGCTGAGTTTGGGTGGCATTTTGAATGCACCAGGGAGGTTGGCTTACACCTGAGACTGTAACTGTGCCCACACATCCTTGGGGAACTTTGAAATAGCAGAGATAATGTCAGCCCAGTTACCATATGCTTTCAGTCTGACCAGGCAATGATTGTATAATAATCCCTAACAGAAAACTGAAGATGAGATTTCAAGCGGCTGCCAGAAAGCAGTTTTTCACTTGGAGTGGCAACTCTGAATAAGGAAGCATCTGGCACATTTGATCAGACAAAGAAAATTAGGTCACTCAGAAAAATATTTGATGCTCTTCCTGAGGAACATAATACTAAAACTGTGTCTATCTAGAATGGCAGCATTCTCCTCTTCAGGACTGTTTCTCATATTGTGATGTTTTGTATTGTTTTGAGTAACTGCACTATATTTAGTATCTGTTAAATAGTAGAATATAGATTATATAACTGATCGTTTTCCTCCTGCCAGTAATAGGAGTTTAAAACCAAAAAGGGTTTTGTTGGTTGTGGGATTTAAAAAAGATTCAAGGACAACTGCTTTGATACAATTGACTGTTGGACATTTTCTATGAGGTTTTACCGAAAAAAAATCATGTTGAATGAAAAACATAAGTGATCTTTTGTTTAATATTTTTCCTCTCTTGGTTTTAAGCACATCCCGTTTTTCATCATTCCTGGACAGTCAGCAGAGAGGGACTTCACCAAAAAGGTGTCAGAGGCGGAGGAGTACACTGCTCGACGCCCCTTGTCAGGGGGAGAGGGGGAAGAGGGGTTGCAGGGAGGGTCACGCCGTGAGCTGAGCCTTGCAGGAGGGATGAAGTAGGAGTCTGACCCTGCAAATATTTCTGCTGATTTTCTTTCCTGGGACCCACGTGCCCTCCCCGTCCCAGGGAAATACCTTCACTGAGGTGTTCAAAACAGTTGGGGGAATAAAGACAAAACACCACCGGTATTGAGTGTTGAGGCTGAGGTACTCTGATTACTTCAGTGCAGGGAGAACCTAGAACCTGAGAAGTCCAAGCATTGGTGTTCCTTGCCTGGGTTATCTCTTGCACCAGCGGGCAGCTCAGCAGGACAGCCCAATAATTTCAGGCAGGTGGCTAGAAGTGACCTGGAGCTGAACCTAACGCTTTTAATTGGCACCTGGGTGGCACGGCTTGTCACCGGCTTCTGCTCTGGGAGGCGAGGGAAACACACGAGTCCCAAAGGCAAGCCCTGGCTAGCTGGAGAGCCAGCCCCATGTGTGGCTTACGGCCTAATTGCTCATGGAAAAATCGCGCATCTCCAGCAATCTTTCTCTTACTTAATTTCCAAGAATCTCTCCTCAAAGGAAGTTCTCCTCAAAGGAACTCCTCAAAGTGTAGTTAATTAATTTTGATTTTTCCAGCTTCCTAAAACCAGGAATGGAAGCAGTCACCATAGCTTTCAGACCCTACAGACACACTCCAATCTGATTTAATGCATAGACATCGCTGTTCCCGCTTTAATCCTTCCAGCTGGTAAATGAATCAGTTTGTGGTATTTTCATTTGATTGTGAAGAGGTCAGGCATCCGAAAAGGAGTTCCAAGTTGCTGTCTTGGTCTAATTTATTATAGCGTGGTACTGCAACTGGTTTAGTCACATCAAATCTATGATTCCTCAAATACTATATAAAGAACTGAGGTTATATACCTCTATATATATGTTCAATACACATAAAAAGTGGTTTTGATTTTCAAAATATTTTAAACACAGATGTGAATGTGTCCTCACTCCCTAGCATATTTAGTGTTACAAATTTTATCAGCAGATGAAACAAACTTTAATAAGCTAAAAAGCTTGCCCAAGGTCAAGTGGCATGTTAATTCAGAAGTGGAATTAGGCTTCAGGAGGTTTTTGGCACTTAATCAGAAATTTAGTTCATTGGTCCTGCCTCTTTCTCTTGTTCAGCCTTTAATTTTGTCCAAGGGCTCAACTGCCCTCATAGATCATAAATGCGAAAGTTTTGAGAGGCTTTTTTGCTTCAACAGCCTCAAAATGGAGTTTTAGCCTGAAAAGGTGCTTTTGAGAGTATACAAATGCCAAGCGTCTGGTGTAAAAGGTGGCTGAACAAACCGGGATGGTCTCAGCTTCCCAGCACCCACCCCCTCCTCCCCAGCCTGGAGGAACTGCTTCACCACATGCTTCTTTTTTCCCTCCTTCGGGCTAACCACTACATTTCCAGTTCAGACGAGTTATTTCACTTTCTCCTTCTGACTGTAAAGTCGTGTAAGTGGGAAAACACCTACTTGCTTTAGTCTATTCTGAGTCAGGTCTAGTCCACATTGGAGAGGGTTCGCCAGGATGGGTATGCCAGTGTACTGACAGTTGGTACAAACTCTGTTGGCAAAAACACATTTTTACTCCTGGGAGCTGTAGATTGAGTAGGAAATTTATATTTATATTTATATTTTACTGATATTTTTATTTTATCACAAAGATGTCCCCAACCAGGACTTCATACCAATGACCATTATTGTTACAAACTTTGGACAGAATCCTTGTATTTTGCTGCAACTCCCAGAGAATACATCACCAAAAGAAAATGCATTTTATTCCTTATTCAGTATTTTCCTAGGAAAAAAAACACGCCACACTTCTTTTGTTGCACAGAAATATTTTACTTCTCTCCTCTATTGACCAGAAACCTGCCAAAAATCCAAGTTCAGGGACCAGATGTCATCTAATCCCAAAGTCTGTGCTAAGAACACGATGGCAACTCACAGAGAGTTCAACAGAATCTAAATGTCTTGCTGGTTTGGTACAAGATTATGCTCCGAGCAGATAAGCCCCTGCATTTTAACTTGGGAGCTCAAAAGGGATAAATAACATTTCTGGAGCCAGGCAGCCAACAAACGGCATTTCTTAGCACAATGCAATCTTGCTATGGGGGTTTTCTCAGGCATGTGTTTCCCATCAGGCGTTATTACACTGCTGTGAATGTAGGGCTTATCTCCAGGCAAAGGTGGTAATACTCAGCCATTGATACCCCGCAACTTATTGAAGTTGTAAGATGGATGAGGAAGGATTAGTTGAGCCATTTGACTCATAGCTGATACTTATTAAGTAAGTTTAAGGATGTGACATCACTATTTGTCTAAGTGTTCTTGTTGTGGTAGGGTGTGTATGTGGCAGGAGGGGAGAGGAGCTGTCATCACGTAGATAAGCCAGAGAACTCTAAATCATTAGTAATGAATAATTCACTGTGCAGAAAAAATAACAGACAGTGTCAGGCAATGGAATAGTGCTAGTTCAGTTACATCTTTTTTTTGTGTCCCTGATGAAAGGTTTTTAACCCTGATTATACCCTGTCTTAACCGTGAGATTTGCTTTCTGCAACGATACTCAGCTCCAGGCAAGATAGAAGGATGTTCCCAAATCCAGTAACTGGGTCAAATCTAATTATCATAGATAATTTGCACATTTCATTTATGGTAAAGGGAAATGTGTCTCAAGGTAGGTGAATCCAATTCAGTTTGTCAAAGACAGATTAAAATAGCTTCTAAACAGAAAGAAAAAGGTCTTTTGCTAGACCCAATCGCTGAAATTGGAAGACAATATTAAAACCTTCATTCTCAAACCAATTTCAACAATAAAATTACACAAAACTGTGACAGAAAGTAAAATCCCCCTGAATTTCCAGTGTCCAAAACCTGGAGTTCCCCTCTTGGCTGAAATGCTGAAAATTCTACATGCCTCAGAATTCAAGGGAAAAATCAGAATCTCCTAAATTTTTGTGCAGGACAATAATACAGGATGTTCTCTTACAAATTTAACCATCTACTCCACCTAGTTATAACCTTTGGTTAGGACAAGACTAAAACATTGGCAATGAGTCATTTTGACACATAATCTAGTATATTACAAATAATCAAAGCATTTTAATGTGTTCTATTCTGAAATAAAAGTCAAAATAGTAGTACTGAAATTGAACTTCCTGTATCATTGGGGGAAAAAAAAATCTATCATCCCTAAACAGCTTTGATAAACTAATACAACGCTACAGAAAATTATTGGTTTTGTTAATTCAGCATTTCCATCTGGAAAACAGTTTTGCTGGATTTTAAAAGTCATTTATATCACCCAAAGTTGGAGGTGGGGTGACTGATCATCAATGACTGCTTTGCACTCTCTGTACATTGTATTAAAAGCAGCCCAGCCAGATGTGAATAGGCTACCAAAACTAAGTGAAGAAAAATAGACTAAACCAGTGTTTTGGTTACAGTAGAAAGCTTTTTTTTAATTTATATAATTGGTTTCTTCAAGTGGCTTTCCTAGAGTACATGTTTATTCCCTCTCTGTCTCCTTTTTCCCTCTGCTCAGATAAATAATAAATTCAAAACCCCTCATGAATATGTACACAGCTGTAATGACTGGAAATTTTATAAGATTTTAGCACTCAGTATCATCAAGTAGCTTTACAGGAAAATATCCTGTGCTCTTGGATAAGCAAAATCCAACACATATTCATAAATGTTCCTAAATTTAATATTCTGTGTATACATCAACTTTCAGGAAAAATTATGTGCATCTGGCATATTAGATGCAGAATTTGTTTATGCACAAAGTGTGTACATTTAAGTATTTGGGCCCAGGTGCTTGGTGAGAGCAGCCTCAATCAGTATGTATATATGTTTTCCTATGCTCCATTTTTCCACTGGAAGGTATTTGTTCCCTAACATAGAGATATGATGAAAGCATTCAAAAGGGAAGCGCAGCAATTCATAATAGAATTTTTCCTTTTTCCTCAAAATTTCCTTTTTGAGAAGAAAGGAAAAGGGGAAAAGGGAAAAATATGGAAAAGGAAAAAGAGGTAAGGCAAGGCAAGGCAAGGCAGATAAATATTACATATTGTTCCATATGTGATGTATGGAACTGCTGAAAAATCAAAGAAATTGAGGGAAAAACTCCTTTTTTTGTTGTTGTTGTTGTTACAAAGAAGGCTAAGACTAGAAGTGCATTTTATCTCTTTTACCATAAAGTCCAAGGATGTTCAGATGTTCTACTTCAGCATGAGGCTAATTTCTGCCTCCTGACTTCTTTCTTTAGTCAGAAACAAGTGAAAAGGCAGCTGGGCATGCTGTCATGCCAGGAGTCTCAGAAGGTATCAGCTCTTTCATTAATTACTTCTTTGCTCTCCCTCTGCTTTATGTTAAAAACAGCCTAGTTGAGTATGTAGAAGTTGCGTAGGCTTCAGTGAAAACGTACTTATGGGACCCTTTAAACTGTCAGGTTACATCACGTAAACTGAGGGATCATATTCAAACAATTGTAAAACTATTTTCTTGCCCGAAAGAGCACACCATGATGCCATTTAGCTGGAACCTGAAGCTATGGGTATCCTGCTGTGGTATCATGTGCAGCAAGCGCATGTGATTGTCCTCCTGAGGCATTTGTTACATGCATCTTGTTAACCCTAGTTCAGTCAAAATAACTGCCTTCGCTGCTGCTTGACCTATTTTAGCATAATTTAGCCCTGAATGTGGTGCATTTCAGTTGCAGTAAGTTATTCTGCTGGCATTAATACCATGGGAACTTAAAATGGAACCATAAGAGTTTGAAATCATCGTTCTTACTAACTCAATAGTTTGGTTTCAGTAATTTATGCATCTTTCAGAACTGACCTAATACTTAAGTGTACATAAAAGAGCAAGCGGTAATCAATCCCAGACTTAAAAACTTCTTCTACTCGTAACAAACAAGGCTTTTCCCAGGCTTTGGAAAAAGGAGTATATTTAAGAGTTCTCTAAGCCTTGTTAAGAGCTGCATCTATAGGACTTGTGAAAGTGCTAAAAGTGCAATGAGGATTGCAGGAATAAAGTTAGATTTGTTTAAGACTTGAGCACTGATGGCAAGACTGCTTCCTTACCATCTGTGTTGGGACTGAGGCACCATTCAGGCACCTGTTCAGAAAGCCCCAAAACCCCAGCAGGAACCTCCTAGCTGGCCTAGGACCTCTCTGGGCACCGAGGGCCTGCTGCCGTGGCCCAGCTCCGTTGCTGCAGGGAGGCACCTGATAGCCAAAGGTGTCCGGCCGGCACCCGGCCCCACGGCACGTGCACAAAGCTCAGCATGAAGAGCTGCAGCAGTGGGGGGTACCATCTGCATAACCACCCAAGGAAAATCCCAGGTCATAAATCTTCCCCAGGATAAAGGTTTGAACCCACCAGTTCCAGCTACACGGGCTTGCCACCAGGTTGAAGAGGAAACAGGGCAAACACAATACGAAACCGCTGTGGTGGGTTAAGTCTTGGCGTTAGAAGGGGGCAGAAGGGAGGTCCCAGACGCGCTCCCAAGGCTGTTTCTGATTTTCCCGGCAACTGTTGCACGACAAAAGCATGAAGGGGGCAAAGAGCAAGAACCTCCCAGCTCAGAGCCATCACCGGTTGCACCTCCCCAGCCCCTAGAAGCTGCCGACTGAGGGGCTGTGCCTGCAAAGCCCAGCCCCTGTGTACCTGTTCAGCTCACCCCACCGGCTCCTCAGGCTGGAAAAGGCATACAGCCCGGGTTTCTCGTGAGCACAAACTCACCCCGCACAGCCCGCAGGCACAGGACAACACCAGTGTTCCCCAGTGCCTGTCAGGTATCAGGGGACTGTGTGGTCCAGGTCCAGCAAGGCCAAGGGATGTGGTTATCGGTCAAGAACCAGGCCACCAAGCTATAGAGGAGAGGTCTCTAGGCCATCACTGGTGTCCTGGCAACTCTGTCCTCAACAGAGAATATGTCTGCAGTGCCCTTCTGCACCAGTTACCCTCCCCACGGGCAGAACTTGGTGCCTTGTTACCGAACTGGGCAGCCTGGGTGCCTCTACTGGGGCCAGGCCACTATTGCTGAGCCATCACAAAATCTCAGCCACAAAATTAAAATACAGAGTCTGCATCATGCCCTGAAATCTAGTTCAGAAAAGTGTTATTTAACTAGTCAAACCGGCGTAAGCCTTGTCCCTGTTAGTGCATCAGTCAGGGTAGCCTTTTGGGGTTCTTCAGGGATGGCTGTGTGTTTAAGGTTAGACACATGCTTATAGACCTCGCCGAAATGGGGTCAGAAAATACAGCTCTTAGTCTTTGTTTCAGGGGTCGCTGTACAGTGAGCTATCGTGACCTAAATATTGTGGCCCGGGCTGACACTTCGTGTGAGAAGGCAGGATCCATTTCAGATGTTTTAAGGGTGACATTTTCAGCGGTGGGGAGAGGCAGGAGACAGAGTTAGCCAGTACTGGTGTACTGGGCTTGTGTGGGAAGGTTTCGGTAGCCGGGAGACTGCAGGGGCGGCTTCTGTGAGAAGCTGCCA
>NW_010517098.1:0-21296 GCF_000687285.1 Phaethon lepturus | reverse complement strand
ACCTAGTGATTCTGTGATTCTGTGTGATTTTCTCTTGTACTATCCATTTTTTAAAATTATATAAAGGTGTGTTCATTGAGTAGCTGCAATATTTTCATAAAGAATAAAAACTTTCAGAAAATAGACCTCTTCATACTAATTAGTACTATAAGCCATCTTTATCTTGCACAAACAGGAACAAACTGTCACAAACACTCATGAAATATACAGCAACATTTCTGAAATGTAAAGTACCTGACAAATTATTCACACTTCAATTAAAAATACTGAAAATAACCACACACCCTACATAAACGCATTGGATTGTCAGAGAGCACATAATCATGGAGAATTGCTGAAATTTATGTAGATTGGAATATCTTTTTCCACAATACCCAAAAATGAGTTTTAATTACCAATATAAAGTAAACCAAAATGTTAAGTTGAATTAATCTTTTACAACAATTTCACAACTCCAAAAGAACTACGATTACTTTATCATTGTCTGCGTTTTCCAAATTAAGCCTGTTCTTGCAAAAATTTATTATGCGCATTGCCTTATCATTCATGAAAAATCTGCTCATCTACTGGTTTACGTAAGCAGAAAGGAAATTCCAGCAGCTTCTTCAGAACCGCAGCTTGGCTTTTTTTGGTGTATGTGTGTAAAAGGGATGGCCAGATTTCTTACATTCACACAGATAGTTCTTTCTAGAATTCCCCACTCAATCACCTCCCATTCAGCCACTGAGTGAGGGAACAAGAAGGAATTCAGTGTTTCCTTGTACTCCCTTTGTCTTTCTACTGTGAAAAAGGATGAGGGTAACGATGGCCTCTATTGGGCCCTTTATACAATGTACTGTGCTCTGTTCTTTAAAGCACACAAGAAACCTAGTTTCAAACAAAAGTTATTTCCTCTTGCAATTGGGTAAAAGTGACTTTTAAAAATGACTTTTAAAAGAAACTATCAAATCATACAAAAGTTGTCCAACATCACCTTGTTCTGTTATAATAGGAAACAAGCTTCTTTTTTAAGAAAATGAACAGTTTAAAAGTGATAAGAAAATACACACACAGACAAAAAAAAAACCCAAACCAAACAAAAAAGCCAACAAACACTTCATGCTCTTCTATAGGGCTGTGGAAGGAAAGTTGGAATTTCTCAGACTCGTATTCTCAAAGACAGGAAAGAGACCTTTGGCGAGTCTAGTAATGCAGTTGCGAATCCACTATGGGAAGCTATGAGAAAAAACACCAAAGCAGAAAGTTTGAGAAGTATTCATATAAGACAATGTAGTAACGCAAAACTGATAAGGCAGCAGCTTAATATAAGCTTAATATAAGGCAGGAGCTCTGCAGGTGGAGGAATTATCCTAGATACAACAGAAATATCTTTCAAGCGAGAAACATCTGCATAATAGTTTTATAAAAATCTGCATCTAAGACAACCCCAGTAAACTCAAGTGAGGTATTACGTACCACAGCAAGCAGCACAGTACAGCAGAAGAGACGCTTAATTGGAATTAAAGGCTTTGTGGTTCCTTTATTGACTCCTGCATCAATCTGTTGTGTGACTCTGGACGAACGATACCTTCCGCTGTTTCTCTTTTTACATTTTATTAATTCATCTATTTAGAATCGAAAACCTTCAGGGCAGAGATTATTTCCTAATATGCTTCTCAGTGATTAAGCACAATGAAAATAATACACTTTTTAAGGCAAATGCCACTGCGACACGAACAATATGTCAGAAGAAGGAACCGACTCCACCACAAGAAATGCCATTAAAAAAATCAAATCGACAGATATACTAGCTAAAAAATGTCAAAACCCCAAGCCAGTATGAAAAACTGCCTCGGTGTAAAAAGAAGCCAGTAATATACTGAGGGACGCAGCATTTCAGAACAACTTGGGAGACGAGACTGCATAAATAAGCCTTCAAAGTATTTCTCTGGCAGAAGCGCCTGCAGAAGCGTGGAAAGAAACGCAGTGTGCGCGCAGGGGTGGCTTATGCACGTGCGCCCGTGTCCCCCGCAGCGCTAACAAGGCTACTGAGCTGCCGTTCAGCGATAAATCAAACGTTTCTGCCTGTCACTCCGGCGGTCCACAGGCACGCCACACGGGCAATTTGAAGAACTAAGAAGAGTGGGAGAGCGCAACGCCGCACGGCAGCTTTCGGTGAGCTGGTCTGATGTCTTAAAAGAAGAGAGAACAAAATTCAGAGATATAAGTGAAAATCTTTCCCTCTGGGACAGTGGGTGACCACGTTCAGAGCAGCTGGATGAATATCGCACTGGGTAGAAGCGCACAGCCGAGAGCCGACGGAGGAGGAACAGCCCCCAGCAGTCCCCTCCTGACTCCATTCCCTAAATGTAAATGGAGATACTGTTACCCTGAGATACCGGTGGAGTTCACTGATCACACACCTGAGTTATATAAGCATCTCAGGGATGCTAAACAAACATACTCAAAATAGTACCAACTGTAGCCTAATCGGGGAATTTCACTAAGTGTGACTTTTGAGCTATTATATGTAACCTGACCAAATTTTAATACATTTTGGATTTAATAGTTCAGATATTCATCCTTATTATTAATGACGATATAAGCAACCTGTGATACACTGAATAATAATGGAACAATCGCATTGCTACAGAACACGTATTTCCCTATAAAAATGTTGATTAGGTTATTTTAAAGAGTGTCTCGTTTGCTTGTTTCTATTATCTCTAACAAATTTGTTTGGACGAGGGTTGATTACAAAAACTCCTTTGCAAATAAACTGGTTACTGTCCTGGTACAAACACACCGAATGTATTTGACAGGAAAAAAAGGCAAAGCACCTGGCGTGTTGGCATGCTACTTTTTCTACTACCCACACAAGTGGTCGCAATGTGGTGTGCTTAGACTTACAAGCAGTATTTTTGCTTGCTAAATCTTTTTACAATACTAATTTATTATACAGGAGCATTTCGGGGGGGGAGGTGGATAATAAAATAAATGAAGGAACCCACTAGATGGTGCTCTTATACAGCAAATACAGACGAGCAGCAGCATTCTCGCTGCTAAAGGTGAATGAAGGTGGTAAGATCCTAACTGCTAGTAAGGAAGGGTGCTTGCTTTTAGAGCGGTCACATTTCTGCTATGCATGTGATAGCAAAATCCTGTGATTTCCAGGGCTGGCCCTCATACTCTGGAGGTGACATTTCCATGATAATAAATATACATTCCTGCATGTACACAAGCACAGATAAAACAGTAACAATATGTCGTAAAGACAACTACTAAGATTAAAATAAGATTGAACTTCTGAAATAGGTGATTAAAACAATTCGAGTTTCCTGCTGCTAAACTACTCCTGTTCTGCATGGACAATTCTGGGAAAAAAAAAAACAGCAGCAAAAGTAGCACAAAGAAGGGGATGTAGTGGGCAGGAAAGTGCAGCAATGGCTTGGAAGAAAAAACTTGCTCAGCACGTTAGCTGAACACACCATCATCAGCACCCTGAAAATCTGCTCTGCTCATACCTCTCCCAAAAGATTGGTTCAGCATCCTCAATCTTTTTTTGTCAATAGGTGAAGTTTTCAGGTGAGCTGCAAAACACAAGTGTGCACTATTGTTCACTAGCATCACAGAATCGTTAGGGTTGGAAAAGACCTCTAAGATCATCAAGTCCAATCATCAACCCAACGCCACCATCCCCACTAAACCATGTCCCAAAGTGCCAAGTCCACACGCTTTTTTTAACACTTCCAGTGATGGTGACTCCACCACCTCCCTGGGCAGCCTGTGCCAATGCTTGACCGCTCTCTCGGTAAAGAACTGTTTCCTAATCTCCAACCTAAACCTCCCCTGGCGCAACTTGAGGCCATTTCCTCTTGTCCTATCACTAGTTACTTGGGAGAAGAGGCCAACACTCACCTCACCACAACCCCCTTTCAGGTAGTTGTAGAGAGCGATGAGGGCTCCCCTCAGCCTCCTCTTCTCCAGACTGAACACCCCCAGCTCCCTCAGCCGCTCCCCATCAGACTTGTGCTCCAGACCCCTCCCCAGCTCCGTTGCCCTTCTCTGGACACGCTCCAGCACCTCAACATCCTTCTTGTAGTGAGGGGCCCAACACTGAACACAGGATTCGAGGTGCGGCCTCACCAGTGCCCAGTCCAGGGGCACGATCCCTGCCCTGCTCCTGCTGGCCACACTAGTGCTGGTACAGGCCAGGACGCTGTTGGCCTTCTTGGCCACCTGGGCACACTGCCGGCTCATGTTCAGCCAGTTGTTAACCAGAACTATTTTCTTCTCACATCAGGGATGACCAGTCTGCGATTTTTCCCCACTCGGGGGGGACCCAAAGAGCACAGAAGGTGCCAAAGGATCTCAGTGCTGAGTAGGAGCTTTTGAAGCACCAGGATGCCGCCCTCCTGCCTGCACGGCTGAACTGATCGACCCGGCATCATTCCAGTTCAAAATTTGCTTCAGCTGCACAACGGAAGAAAACAACCTGCATTTCATTCAAAGTCATAGATGAGGTTATCTGAATCTGCAACACACTTTCTCCAGTGTACACTAGTGCAGGCGTTCCTATTGAAATTCAATATGTTACTACTACTATAAAGAAATAGCCATTTGGCTGTGCTTCTCGAGCCACTAGATCTCAACAAGCCTAGTTGCAAATTCATCTGTGGGATATGCAGTAAGTAATATTTTTGCAATTGTTTCTTATGATTTCGATACCGAAACAAACACGTTTCAGTTCTTATTTTGAAGCTCACATTTTGTCCTTTTATCTCCAGCATCACAAATCAATTCTCTGAAGCACATATTTACAAGTAAACTGAGATTCCACAAATACTCTGTGAAATGCATTCTCAGGCTGATCATCTAATACAGTTATTTGTCAAAAAAGCAACAACATTTTAAAGGTAGTCACTTAATGATACGGTATCTCTTCTGTCCGCTACCTTTATGTCACATTTTGACTGCTCTTAATTTTATTATTAAAATTAAGTGGACTTGGCTATTGTTGTACCCAACTACTACATCTTTTCAGTTCCTACGGGGTTTTTTTTCCTCATTACACACTTATTAGATCTTTCACTCCATTTAAGGAGCACTGCATTCACTAGCCCTGCAAAATATTCCCAAAGGATTATTATATTATTAGTATATTTGAAAAATATGTTATGATAGTCCGTTTATTAAGTATGAACTTCATTTTACAGGCTGGAGGACAGTGACCAGTGTCATCAGACACTTTGTTTCTCATCAAACGTAGTCATCTCCCAAATGGTAGACTTGCACTGTTCAAAAACTTATTAAAGATTACAGTTTTCTGGTCAAATCCTTCTCATAACAAAAAACGGTACATTTTCAGCACCTTGGGACCTATCCCAAATATAGAAATACCTCATGTACCAAAAATAATTTTAACCACCTCTTTCAGTTCTTAACCAGAAAAATTTCTGTATAAACCAAATTATTTTCATATTCATTCAAGACTCCATGCAGTTTTGAAACCGGAGAGTAAAGGGATGACACACGGGCACAGCAGGTCAAGATGTAGCATGGATCAATGTTGCTGGTAAGCAACGTTAAAAACAAATGGAT
Source organism: Phaethon lepturus (assembly GCF_000687285.1). Classification (NCBI taxonomy): domain Eukaryota; kingdom Metazoa; phylum Chordata; class Aves; order Phaethontiformes; family Phaethontidae; genus Phaethon; species Phaethon lepturus. Next base: position 15,716 of record NW_010517098.1, on the reverse strand, counting down.
GTGTGCACACACAGAGAAACAATAAATCACTGGAGTATTAAACCAGCATCAAGTATAGGGTGAGTCTGGATTAACTTGTATTAAAAAGCAAGGACTATATATACACTTTAACAAATACAATATCATTTTATTCCACTGACAGATACAGAACTTGCCAGTGTATTACTACACACACACAAACACAAAACTCCAGGAGAAAGTCAGCTAAGCAGATTCACCAGTTCTGATATTTTCTTTCTGGAGCAATACAAAAGATGAGAGAGATTTGCTTATAGCATCAATGGAAAGCAGGTTTTTTGGTTCTTTTTTCCTTTAGATATCTCTTCTCCCCACTTTCTAAGTCACCAGCTTTATTAATTTCTTTTATCCTTGGCTCATAATTTATTGTATACAATCCTAGACTTGCTCTAAACACAGAAATACTCCCTTTTATGGGTGTATGCTGCATGCATAGTAAACATTTTTATATTTACAAAACTGTTACACCTACCCTTGCAGTACTGTACAAGAACGATTACCTCATTTTTCATAACAAAATCCAAACCAAAACATTTAGAATTGTTTAAAATGCAAAGTATTTTAGGGTGCCCTGTTTGAAATCCCTAGAATTTTAATTTCTGCAGCAAGTAACACTTCTAAAGTTTTGTCAGCACATCCCGCTGACACAGCTACTTTTCTAGAAACTAAGAAGTCACCACCTCGATGCATATCCTGAAAGGAGGCCCTCTCCTACTCATCAGAGATCCCCAGTGCCCAATAAATATTATTTCTGCCTGTCTCTGCCCCCTCTCCGTTCCGTCATGTAGAACGTGTCCCCCACCCATCTGCCTGCAGCCCCTGCTGTGGCAGATAGTCACTCAGATGTTTATCCCATCACTTTATACCCACATATAAAGACATTTTTAGATCCACATCCCACATATACTTCCACCTCTTCCCGGTTGCCATCCCCACACCAGAGCGTAGATGCCATCCATCTCCACCTCGGTTTTCATCTAGCACCGAGTTCCTGGTCCTTCTCACCGCGTTTCTTCGCGCTTAGTAATTTTAGTATCGTTTTTATCGACCGCCCCACTGCACCCCACTTGGACGGGTACGTCCTGTCTCTGGTGCATCGTGATGGCTACGGGGAGAGCCCAGAGGGTACTGGATGAATCAATCCCACAACACTCGACATGGGACAACACAGCAGAGTCGCCCGATAATTAAAAACGCTGAGATCTGTGCAGACTTCCCAGAGCAAAACTAACATTTCCTCAGCTCAAACAGAATATTTTCAGAATTCACAACAAGTTCTTAACAAATCTCTCTATGGAACTTGCATAAATTTGGGCAAGTTTCATGACAGGAGCAAAAAGTGCGTTCATAGTTGCTGTAAGAAGCCAGCAATATACCGAATTTTACTAATAAATTACTTTACTAATAAATCCAGGAATTTCTTGATTTAAATTATCTAAAATTAAAGCAGGAACATCTGAGTTACAGGACAAAAAAAGAGGCATTAAACACATACTTCTGTAATGAATCAAATTCAAATAGTACTTTAAAGTAGAAAATCTGATAAGAAACAAACTTGTGAACTCTCTTCATTTCTCTGTAAATTATCTCCAAGAAGCAATAAATGATAACTCTCTCCAAAACTTTGTTGTTAATAAGTCTCAGGTAATTTTATATCACAAGTCAGCATTGTATAGAGTCTGGCAATTAACATGACACTTATTTAAACAGAATAGCTGAACTGCTTAAAATAGATAGAATAATTATTTATATTACATATGATGATATTTTGATTGAGAAAGTATTCAGATTATTTACACTGCAGTTATTTGAAGCACTGAGGCAGAGAACGCTGATTCTGGAATTTGAAATAATGAAGCCTGAGAAGCATTAAATATTATGGAAAAACCTGTAAACTTGTTTTTAATATAGAAGAATTATCTTATCATATAATACAAGGTTTGGTATGCACTTCATACCAAATACAAATTGATCTAAATCAGTATGATTGATGCTGTAAAATAAATATACTGTAAAATTATTTGCACGAGAAAATATAAACTTCCTTTCCCTTGCTGAAGTAACACACTGCCAACATAAAATCCAACTTTTTTTTTCCACCCTCTTTTTACCCGTGACATAGTTTCACTAGTAGTTTTTCTTCCATTCTTGCTTGTAAAACATAAGGGTAAATTCACAATCATCCCGCCATCACAGCTACAAATTTCGGCTTTCCCTGGAGTTTAGAGAATGTCAGCTCTGTCGCAAAATTAGGTGTGCACAACTCTCATACGACAGCAAAGCGGCGAAGCAAAGCAGGAAATAATGTTAGAAAGCGGATAAACCAGTGGTTTCCATCTTTGTATCCTCAGTAAGTCAGAGAAGAAAATTTCCATTTCATTTCTTAAAATCAGACAAATCTCTCAGAAAAGACAGGCTGGTTTCCCACACGTAACTGGGAACACAACACGATATTACGGCTATACGTCTCACGTACGCGTTCATGACGCCTGCAACGTCGCATACAGTGGAAGTGACTTTACCTGAGGAGAAAAATGACGAACAGATATTCTCCCGGAGTCAGGGGACGACACCAGGTGCCTCGCAGTCTTCACTGAACGCCCTTTCTCCAAGCACAACGCCTCTCTCTGCACGGAGCAGCAGCCTTTTCCAGAGAGCAGCAGCACTTTGTCACGCGTTGTCTGTTTGTCAAACCTCTGCTGGCCACACCACGCAAAGCCCCACACAAAAGCCAGAGCGCGATCAGACCAAACCGGGACATTATTCTCGGGACCTTACCAGTAAGGGACCTGCGAGCTGAGAAGGCCCTGAAAACCATGCAGCGATCCTTAAACCCTGACCCACAATAATTTTCCAGGAAAAGCTATAGATCTAGAAATACAGATATAAAAAGAAAAGACGAGTATAGTTGACGCAGGCGGTACTGTTTCATCTACTTGAAAAGTGTGATGGAACTGGAGCCAACCTCTGGGTCCTGCAGTAGTTCTGAGTGGTTTTACCCTCTTTGTCTCTCCCCACAGCTGTCCACACATTTTCTGCTGTCATGTTTCCATCTCTATCCCTGTTCCCCTTTTGCTATCACACATATACTCATTGTCTGCCTTTTCTCAATACTTGAACTTCCCTTGATGCTGTCATGTCCACCCTTTCTACCACCGTCTCCGAAGAACACCCAATGACAATAAGCCACAGGTGCAGAAGAGAAGCCCAGTCCATCACAACATGAGATGAACCACCCATACCACACCTCCACTTCAGCCCTAAATACAGCAGGATTGAGTAGCTCCTGCAGGTGTATGACCAATGCTCGTATTGCAACCTTATGTATTAATCAAAGTGAAAACAACACCGTCCCTTAATTATAATTTTAACAAACCCTTACCTAAAGTCAGAATGAAAGAGGAAAACAGTTTCAGATACTGTCTGCAATTTTTTTTTTTTTTTCACTTTCTAAAGAACAGTCCCTCTAAGATAGGGAAAAATCATAATATAAGACAGGCAATGAAATTAACAGTTCAACAATTAGGTCTTAGGAATGTTGCTTAAGCAAAACTGTAGTTATTTCTATAATAGAGGCTACAGCAATTTGCCTACAGCTGAAGTGACTGGTATCAACTGTGTTTGAAAGATGCTTTTTCCATATCTTTGATAAACATAACTCATGATTCAAGTTGAATGTTAATGTTTCCAAGATGCTCAACTCCGTCACCATCTTTATTTTATTGTTTTGACTTCCTGACTTGCCAGACAAATATGATTTTACCATTCAACAAACCACAGATCTTGGTCACCGAACTAAAATGCCAGATTAATCAGACTACGCATTATGTAGAACTACGTAGCTAGATTTTTCAAGGACACCAGGGCAAAAGAGGACTCCTTTCTATTACAGCCACTGCATATGAGCGCAAGTAACTCCTTATAATTAAAGTCCATGTGCAGCAAACAACTATTCCTCATTTAAAAAAACCAAAACAAAACACAAATCAATGTCCGCACATTGCCTCTGCAGTCTGAGGAAATGGACCTGAATGAAAAGGGAAATGTGAGTCCTGATGAAGACCCGCTCAGTTAACAGCACTGTAGATTTCATGGAGAAACACGTCGTTTTCCGTACGCTTCTGATACTTACATCGAATTCATTCAGTGCAGCAGCAAGCTCTCCTATGCCAGTGTGCCCCTTGTTCTCATCAGTGGGTGAGGTGGCCTGGGCAGCATTGGAGATGCCAGCAATTGCTTCTTGTACTTGCTTGAAGACATAGTCTCTGTTGGCCCTAGTGGCTGCAACGTCAGGGTGACGGAGGAATGCTTGGGATGCCGTGTACAACATAGTGGCATTCTTCTTCAGAGCACCTCGAGCTGCAGCCATTTCATCCCTGCAGTGAGGATCTTTCAGTTCCTATACAAAACCACACAATTTTTATAGTGGTAAATGAAAGTTTTCATGTTAGAATGTGTTGTCTATACAGCTTAAGTGTCCCTGCATAAACATCATCCAGTGATTTTATAGAGATGGAATCAGTGTCAGAATCTACCATAAATCATAGAAAGTAATCCCCCTCCTGCCCAAGAAAGTCCATTCCTTCTGCGCCGCTACAGCTGTTACATTCCGCTCACAGTATCTTATCAAAGAGTCTATATACTTCCCATATTCAAAGACCAGCAAAAATTTATATAGAACAGTCAAAATTACTCTGCCTGACCAACTGGATTCAGTCTGCTGACTCCGTAAAGGCCATGCAAGTGCCTTTGGCCATCCTGTGGCAGCAGGCGCCTTATTTTTGTAAGTACTGTATCTATGTCCTTTATGAAATCATCATAAGGTAGACCTTTAAAAAAATCAAAATAAAAATATTACGTTGATGAGTATGTCTTTAGTTCTTAAAGACCTCATAAAAATGCCTTTCATTATTTTTAATCTTTCCTTCATATCTTGTTCCATTCCTCACATCACTTAGTGTTTGTTTTAATGACATATACTTTCTTTCGTTTCCCCTGACAACAAGCATCAGATACTGTGCAATATGTGCACAGAACAAGGTGATACTGTATTATTGCTATTTAATCCATTAGTCTATTTATTTACAGGATATATTATACTGTCCACAAAAACCTTTCAAAGATTAGGTAAGGTAGGCCTACCAATATCCGTAAGGAGTAACAAAACATTATTACATCTATTTTAAAACTATGAAAAAAGAAGTCTGGAGAGCTGAATTGCTTACTTATGTTCACCTACAGAATCTATAGCAAAAATTAAGAAATAACCCAGACATTCTGAATTTACAGGTTCTATCCATTGACTGCTTTCAACCATATCTGTCTAACAGATAACACTTTTCAGAGAGAATTAAGTTCCTAAAAACTTCATGTGGCTACAAAACAGAAGAGATGAAAGGAAAATGCATGACCTTCTAAGTAGTAAGTTCTAATGCTGTCAAGACTTTCCACAGTTAAACGGAGAACCTTACTGGCATTATAAAAATGCACCTTAAGAAGAAAATTTTGAAATGTTTATAACTAAGACGTTCTGTTAGCTTTTCTTACCTCCAATAAGAACTTAAGAGACATATACCTTCATTAGCTTTCACATTTTTCTCTTTTTCCCATATTTGTGGCTATACTTCCACAAAGGAAGTATCTAAACATACAGAATAGTACTGTCCGTACAGTGGCCAGATTTTACATTTTTTAATTCATTTCATTTAAGTGTAACTCTCAAAATGTTGTATTTCGTAAAGAAATGCAATAGTGATACAGAAGTAAATTGTCATTAGTGCAATGAGGAAAATAAAGTAGATAGACGGATGAATACGGAAAGCCAGCTTTCCAAATCCAGCTGTGCAATACAAAGACGACACACCCCTGAATGATTAGAGGTATTCAAATACAAATCGGGGTTGGAGAGACCTTTTCCAACTCCCCAGGGACAGCACTGTCTGGACTCAAAAAGAGCAGTGTTCAGGAGAAAGTTACCTTTACTACAAAGTTGTATAATTGCAGGCATTAAATAAATGTTGTCATGACTTTCTGGTCTTTTTTCCATCTGCCTTAGTAATGAATGAACTGAGTAGTTGTTTTTTTTTTTAAGTATCTAAAAATTAATAATGTTGGTTTTAAACATAAAGTAGATTTCTGTTCTCCCTGAATTTTAATTACACTAGACTACCAAAGAGCTTGTGCTTCACCAGCTGTCAGAGTGACCTCAAATGAGCATCTGTTAGAGTTAAATGGGAATAATCATCAAATGAAAACTATCTTTAACCTCCTGAATCACCTGCCTTTTCACCCTTCATTCTGTTATGAAAACTTGGAAAATATTCTTGGAAAAAATAGAAGCCACTTGGAAAATATTCAAGAAATTGCGGTTTTTAAAAACTTCATCACATTAAAAAAAAAAATCAATGCGATTAAATTATAGGCCACGACACAGCAATTACTTAGGTACATTTTACATCGGAACAGGACATAAAATACCAGTTCTTTAGGAGCCAGACTAACTTCCTCAACCTGTGCTTTAAAACGGACTCACCTGCTGTCGTCTAGCAGCTACGTAGTTCAGTTTTACCATCTCTTTTCCAAATTCTTTAAAGCGATTTGCTAAATCTTGCTCATTTGTTGCATTTTTCACTGCTTCTAGTGCTTCCTCTACCTAGAAAAGAACACATCAGCTCTGTTAGCACTTTATTCCAGGTGCACCCTTTGACAAAGTCTATAGCTATTCTACCCAATACTCTCTATTATACGGACCAAGTTCAGCTTCTACGTCCATCACTGTGCAGTGGCTTTATCACAGTATCACTAACTTTAATTAGGTTTCTTAATAGAGGAGCTGTCTGATTGCCATTCTGCATTACTTTCCATTCCCTGTACTTTGGTATCAAAATGGAAAGGGCATAGCTGTATTAATTCCCCCACTCACACTTATCAGATGAAATGTTTAATATCTGCACGTTTTAAAACAAAATAGATGAATATGTTCTTAATATGTGGTACAGGCTTTATGGGAAAACAATGGGAAGTTATACATTCTGGACAAGAAATAACATTTAAAAAGGAAACAAACACCATTACGATTTAAATTTACCCTGATATACCCTAAACACTGTATCTTTGTGAGATAAATGAAACAACAATAGATTTAACCCAGAACATATTTATTATTTCTTTTTTCTCAGCTCTCAGCTTTTCTGTTTCAGTTACTTGATAACTGAGAAAAGAATCTACCAGAGAAAACATACCTGCAGTTACTCAGTCATCCTGTGGCTAACAGCAAAGATCTAAAACCCCAGTTATACCAATAAGTTAATCTACCAAATCGATTGTGAAATTTCACCTTATGTACAGCAAGAAAAAAATATCCGAAGGGATAAAATGCTCTTTTCATACAATAACTAAAGGAAATCATCCGGTGACTAAATGAAAATTTGAAGTTGTATTTCCCTCCCTCACAAGATAAAAATGCAATTCCAAGCAAAAAGATTGAGAACCGAAAAGCTTCTATTCACCCTTCTTTCTAAAACCTCTCGCTTCGATTCACAAATGTGCATAAGCTTTCCACAACAGACAAAACTCCCCCTCGAAGAGAAGCAGCTAATTCTGAGAGGGACGTGTGCCTATGCAAGGACAGAAGTTTGCCGCTTACTCTCCAAACGCCTCTGGGAACCCATAAATTCAGCAGTATCTGGCACCTAATGAACTCAGAAAGGCACAATTACGCGCAGAACCTGCCTCTTTATCATTTGTGCTGCTCTAACCGTGATTTCCTACCAGCGAGTGAGGACAATTTTATTTTGAGCTTTTACCTGCTTACTGAGGATTTACAAATTACAGGGCAGTAGAGTAGCAAACCCATACATTTCTACAGGAAAATCTATAATTCAAGCACATAAATCCATAGCTGTTATGTTGGAAATTTTCTACTAAGTTTGAGAGCTGGAAGCTACACCTTATTCAGAATCCAGTTACCTCTTCTTTTACTCTTAAAAAGAAGAGCAGTTTTTAAAGCTGACCTATCTGCCTGCCCTCACCATTAAGACAAATTACAAAAGCATCACTGTATTAACTAATTTGTTCTTGCAGGATTCCCCGCAAAATATGAACATCCTTTATTTCAAACCAAGAAGCACTTAGATTAAACTACCTGAAATTTGAATCTTTAACACGTTTGTAAAGACAAGCACGGGCATGACAAATTGATACACATTTTTTGGTAAGTCCTGCCAGCTGCCTAGTCAATAAAATTGCTAGAGAATTCCTTACAGATTCCACTCTGATAATCAGATTTCAAAAGATGCTGATCACACTCTATCGTGGCAGTCTGGGCTCAAGCCCATGAAATTTCAAAGTGAAGAAATTGGTTAGGAGAAGTATTTGAAAGGCCATGAGCACAAATCCCTTTTTAATTATAATTTCTTTTACAAACTCATGTTGGAGCAAGTTCTCTGGCCACAAAAAACACGACTTCCCTTAACTGTACAGGTGTGTTCCTCTGATTAACTAACATGTAATTAATTACAATAGACTCATAATTCTGTATGTGCGTGATCACATACTATGTTAGTCTGTCCTATCTTATAAGTGTTACACAAGCTTCACTGCAATAAGCACTATTACTAATTTTAGGAATGCAAAAGGGAATCTGAAATAAATGACCAAGTGTCCTCCCAGAAAGCACCTGCCTATATTCGCTCCAAAACATTAATTAAAATCCCATAAAGTCTGAAGCATAAGTCACTCCTTTGACGTGCTTTCAGTAAAAGCTGATTACAGTACAGTTAAGTACAAAACAGGCTTCATAAATATGACATGCAGAATTATTTTAGTTTTTTATTTTTCATGGTTAACTTAAACCAGTCTTTGAATGCAACCTTTGAGTCAATACAAGAGCTGTCCCTTCATCAATTTTGTAAAATGTAAACACTTTTCCCCTAGTAATATCATTTTTATTCATCTAAAATTAATTTGCATTACAAAATGGTAAGATTAAAATATATACACTGTCAACCCTCAGAAATAAATTACCCTTTTTAACCTAAAAAAAACCCCCAAAAAATCAAATTTAAAGTTTGTAAGTTGACCTTTGCTAAAAAAAACAGATATGTCTGGCTTCTTGGAAACAGAATTCATAATAACATCTGATAAATGCAAGGATTACAAACCACATTGCCATACACTGCCCTTGCAAATCTCAGGTGCAAACTGTGTAAGTAAATACACCCTCTTACAAAACAGTATTGGATGTTTGTGTTTTAAATAAGAGTACGCTGCTGTAACAGAAGGAAGAAATCTCAGATGCGAGAACAATGTTTCTCATCGCCTATAAAAAACCCTGAATCTGAATTTTAATCACAACGTTTAGAAAAAATCTGTTGTTTATATTATTAAAGCGTTAGGCTCACTAGCAAAGGGTTATTTGAATTACAGTTGCATGGAGTATTATAGTGGGGAAAATTAAAAGCATATTCGAGAGAGACAATGTTTACGCTGCACGTAATCAGAGCCACTTGCTGACAGTCACGAGAGCAGCATTCTGTTCATTAGAGCAGAGCTCACTAGAATCGGTGCAGAAAAATCTCCTTTTTTCATTATGAAAACTGTTTTCAAACGATTTAGCTTATCTGCACAGTCTGCAAGTTGAAGTGTTCTCATTGGTTTCCCAGAACACAATATTGTTCTACAGTTACACTGCTAAAAAAGACAAAGCAAACAAAAAAATAAAAGACTTTTTGGACAGTTACTAAAAAGTAACTCTCCATCTCCTCTGCTAAACTCACACGTGCACTCTGTAGGCTTTAAATAGTCTGTATATGAGTTTCTGCAAAATTTTGTTTTGTTTCAGAGGTTTTTGTTTATTTGTTAACACAATAAAATTTTTGTCCAATAATAATAATAAAAAATGACTTTTCCCACTTTCAGCTGCAAAGCCTTTTAATACTCCAGTACAAAAACGTGAATGGTGGCAGGCAAAGTGAATACACATCCAGACCAGGCTCTCTAGCAATCTTTAATTGCTCTTTGATGACTGATTAGATTTTTCCTCTTTGATGACTGATTAGACACTTGTACTATTGTCTCACTCCAAATTAAAGGTTCAATCTTTTGATACAGCCAGAAGTCAGGCGGGGGAGTAGAGTACCTGTAGTACCTACCCTCTGCCACAAGGTAGCAATACTTTACAAGTACTGAGTAAGTAAACGGCAGGATAAGAGGCGAGTTAAGTAAATGCACCTGTACAGAGAGCTGCTTAACAGCATAGTCCAGGCATTGAAGATATCTGATAATTGTCACTTTAAGTCTCCAAAAATTATTCCTAAAAAAAAAAACAAACACCAAACCTGATGTAGAAATGTGTTATCTCGTACTTCTTGTTCAATACTTCAAGAAAATACAGTGAAATAGGGTAAGAAATGTGAACAACAACACCCATTACTGATTCGTTCCCTGTTTTTCTACACACAACACGTATAAAAAGAATAGAGAATATTAAAAACGCATACAATTTTCAGGTGTGACAGCAGCCTCATGACGTCAGCCATATCAGCCAGGATGAGCAAGCGAGTGACAGCAGAAAGCAAGGCACGAGCAGCCCGCACCATGGTGCCTCGCTTCACGGAGGAGCACGGGTCGTCAGCAAACTCTGAGGAGGCGATTCGCATTGTTTCTCCTAGAATTGAAAACCAAAACGGTAATTAAAGATAAGTTTTACGTGTGCATTGTTTTTTTCCAGAGAGTGTAAGCATCTCACTAAATAAACTAACTGCTGTTAGGAGAAAATTAAGGGCGTAGTTACTGAATAATGAATTGTTCAGGAGAAATATTTTCTTAAAACACGTGCAGGAAACGCCTCAGTGCTCTTTGCCTTTTTTTCTTTATTCCCAAACGGCTCTTCTTCTAGAGCGGTAACCTGTAACAAAAACGAAACCAAAACACGGAGACAGCCTGCTGAGCACCACCAGCACAGCGTAAGAACAGCGGCGTGTGTTATAGAAATACAGCACTCGCCTGCTCTGGTGGGGAGCACGGGACGGAGCACCCCAACAGCCTCATCCCAATCGCATCGCCCTACACTTCTGCCTTCAAACTACACCCTTCTCCTGAACTCCTGCTTCCCAGTCCTCACCTTCTTGCACAGATATCTACTCTGCTTTCCTCCACCTAGAAGAGCTATCACTCCTATTAAAGATTTTTTTTTCCTAGTCATAGAACCATAGAATCATTTGGGTTGGAAAAGACCTTTAAGATCATTGAGTCCAACTGCAAACCTAACATTGCCAAGTCTACCACTACACCATAGAGTCATAAAATAGTTTGGGTTGGAAGAGACCTTCAAAGGTCATCTCGTCCAACCCGCTGCAAGGAGCAGGGACATCTTCAACTCGATCAGGTTGCTCAGAGCCCCGTCCAGCCTGACCTGGGATGTTTCCAGGGATGGGGCATCTCCCACCTCTCTGGGCAACTTGTGACAGGGTTTTACCACCCATGTCTCTAAGTGCCGCATCTACACGTCCTTTTAAATACCTCCAGAGATGGTGAGTCAACCACCTTCCTGGGCAGCCTGTGCCAATGACTGACCACCCTCTCAGTGAAGAAATTTTTGCTAATATCCAATCTAAACCTCCCCTGGTGCAAATCAAGGACGTTTCCCCTCATTCTATCACTTATTACTTGGGAGAAGAGACGGACAACACCCACCTCACCACAACCCCCTTTCAGGTAGTTGTAGAGAGCGATGAGGGCTCCCCTCAGCCTCCTCTTCTCCAGACTGAACAACCTCAGTTCCCTCAGCCGCTCCCCATCAGACTTGTGCTCCAGACCCCTCACCAGCTCCGTTGCCCTTCTCTGGACACGTCCCAGCACCTCAACGTCCTTCTTGTAGTGAGGGGCCCAACACTGAACACAGGATTCGAGGTGTGGCCTCACCAGTGCCCAGTCCAGGGGCACGATCCCTGCCCTGCTCCTGCTGGCCACACTAGTGCTGATACAGGCCAGGACGCTGTTGGCCTTCTTGGCCACCTGGGCACACTGCCGGCTCATGTTCAGCCGGCTGTCAACCAGCACCCCCAGGTCCCTTTCCGCCGGGCACCTCTGCAGCCACTCCTCCCCAGGCCTGTAGCGTTGGATGGGGTTATTGTGACCCAAGTGCAGGACCCGGCACTTGGCCTTGTTGAATCTCACTATTCCCTTTGTGACCATCGCCGCTATGGTGTTACTGCCCAGTCTTGTCTACTCTACCTATTCACCCCCCCAGACTGCCTGGATATGCCCATAGCTGCCTCTCTGTGGACAAAGTAAACACTCTCTTGTACAACAAATGAAACGTGCTGGTGCCTGGACACATTATTCCTGTTTATTCCAGCAGCAAGGATCTTATTCAACATGGTACTTGGTAACTAAATCAAGATTTTTAGTGACTAACTTTACTGCTTCTTTTTAGCAGACAGAAGTATTAAAAAAGAACAAACATTACTTAACGGTACCAGCACTGAAAGAGCTTGAGTTCTTCCTGAAAAGCTGAAATCTAATAATTTTCAGCTACTTAAGGAAATACTGCATTTAAAGGCGTTTAGACTAGGACTAGGCTGGAATAGAGTAGCAAAATCAGGACAGGGAGAACCTGAAGGAACTACCTCATCAGGAAGAAAGGTGAGCCGTGGAGAGTGCAGTGCCTCCAGAGAAGTAGGAAAGATACCAGTGGCAAAGACCTTGAAATCAGAAAGTGGGAAAGTTTTTCCCCCTGTATTTACAGCAAGGATTAACTTGCTTACTGGGCATAAATGATTTTTCAAAATCATAATCATCTTTCAAATATTTGACAATGTAATTTAAGCCAACACAGAACACAAAGCTCAACCAAAAAGATAAATGGCCCATTAAATTGCACAGAAATGTGGTTAACCTCACAAGGAGGTCAGGTAAATTCTGGTATCTAAGAAAGACTTAGTGAATGAAAAATAAAGAGCACACCACTGGAAGTCAAATAAACTAATAGTTTAATGCAGTGGTAGTTGAAAAAGAATGGCATGTATCTTTTCTGTTCACATATGACTCACAGAAGACGGTGAAGGGATTTCTGCCATAGGACATTTCTTTTTTTGTAACTACCAGAAGAGCGACAATATAGCACATAGACCATAGAGAACCCAGAACAATTCCAGACCCCTAAAATATAAGCTTTCCACTAATCATTTGGAAAACAGAATGATGCATTTATATTTCACAAGTTGCTTGCAAAATAATACGGTTCTAGATACAGGAAGAGGAGTCTGGACCTATCAGTAAAACCAAAAAATAAATATTTATACTAGTAACTATTCTGCAAGCATTATTGTAACATCAGAACTGAAGTCCAGCTGATTCCTAATTGTGATGTGAACATCAAGGATGAATTGACTAGAATACATAAAATAGACTTTAGAGAAAATGCTGAGACCCCCAGAAAAAAATCACTCATTCAAAAAGGTTATTAGAATGTTTTTGAGTAAGCTGCAATCTTAAAAATTGTTATGAAGTAAAAGAATGTTATTGTAGGCAACAGGGAAAACACGCATCACTTGCTATCTATGTTCATCCTTGTAGGAAATGAGAGATTACACTATAAAGCCAATCTATGAGAAAAACACTTGCGGATTTTAAATGATTCCAAAAGGCTACGGACAACAACCCACTCCAGAAACCTCTAAACCGAAATCCTAGGCACTCGCTGGCTCTGCGGTCAGAAGCACCTTTGCTGTACCTGCACTGTCGTGGTCCCGCGGACGAGCCTTGCTCAGAGCCAGTTCTAACTAGGCTAGACGGTGCCACGCTGGTGACTCAAGATCCAAGCTAGTGCAGCTCTGTAGGGCTGCCCTGCCCTGCAGCATTACTAACTTCACACCAGCTTGGGTATCTCCAAAATGTGTTGCGTTCTGCTGCGTAGACTTGTTAAAAGCATTTAAAAGAAGCTAGCCCAGCTACGGAATACAATCCCACCAATATATTACCTGGAAATATATTGTGGCTATGCCAAGCAAAAACGGATTTTTAAGATGATCTACAGACTTAGTTTTCTTTATACTGTTATCCGTTGCTGAAAGAAAGCTCTGGAATCAAGTTGCTTTTCCTGAAGTTCATCATTCTCTAAATGCATCATAAACTTTCGGCGGTTTCTATATTTAAGTTTGGTTGTTATGACCTTCATCACAATTTTTTTCATTGATATAATAAAAGTTTATGCCTGTGCAGCTGATTAATAGGTTTATGTTAATTTTCACCTATCTTGCTACTATACTGCCTGAAAACCCACTCCATCGTATTTTCTCCATGACACTTTCAAGCAGAGAGCATCTCCCTTGTCCGGACCGCCCATGCGGTGCCCAACCAGCCAGCCAGCAGCAAGGACAAGGTTGAATTGCACCTGCCTTGCTCTTGGTGTGAACAATAGTCTGAGTTTTTACTTTGTTTTTTTTCTCTCTCCAATTGCTGATTTTTAATTTTTTTCTTAAAATTGTGTTTATGTCCTTTTGCATACGTTAAAACTGGACAACAATTTAAATATATTAGGAGTTATCAAGAGCTCAATAATTATGCAAGCCTCATTTCCCTAGCAAATCAGGCTGAAACAGGAGCAAACAACATTTAAAACGATATTTTATACTAACCCAAACTTTGCTATTATTAAAAAATAAAAAGAATAAATCCTGTTTGTCTCCAGTGTAGAAGCTCAGAAAGAAAGGACTTCTAATGTGAAATCAAAGCATATTCATATTGCTTTTAAGACCATTATAACAACGTTTTTAAAAAATCCCAGATGGCATAACTTCCCATAAGACTATGCAAATACTGGAGGAGTGACTAAAGACAGCCACAACGAATAATTCCCATCAGAACTCTTTTCCTTATTTTATTGCCATTAGGACTGCATATTCTTATGATAAATTGTGTGCAGTGTATCTTGGATGATAAGCTGATAATATACAATTTCAGCAGAAAAATTCAAATGGCTCATTTCTAAGGCTGCATACTTTTCTTAGATTTCCATAAGGTTGCCAAAACTCTCAAAAGATTTCTTAAAAGAAAAGAGACAAACAATCATTGTCAGATAAAGAGAAAAGAAAACAAAATTCTAAAATGCTTAAATGCTCAGCATCACGGAGTCAAAGTTCTAGGTACCTGGTCTCCGCAGAGAAACAACAGGTTTCTGTGGTGGAAAACCACAGTTTGTTGTACCTACGTTCCCAGGCATTTTACCAGTGTGCCAAAAACATCGCTGAAACTCGAAGAAAGGAACTGTGAGGCCACAAAGATTGTTCTGTCACATACTTTACATCAAACAGTTATTGTAAAAAAAATTACCAACAACTCTTGGCTGTGAGTGTGCTAAAAACTGGGAATGAAATTTCCACAAATCTGTTTTTTATTATTATTTTTGAGTTAGTGATTCAAATATTACATGTAAAAGGAGTGGCTGAGCGCTACCACAGAACAGCTTAGACTCTAGCATGCGGGCAAGGGTTGCATTTGAATTTCCTAACCTGGGAATTTGAGTCAAAATGTGGACAATTGGATTCATCTAATCAGTGGAACAGTTGGGAAGGTATCATCTCCCCTTCAGTTATTTATTAAACAAAATGAACTATCACAACTTTATGGAGAAAGCTTGATCAAATATGCACTCTTAGATCACAAGTTTGGACAGTGACAAGCGGTGTTCCCCAGGG
>NW_010517097.1:10172-25941 GCF_000687285.1 Phaethon lepturus | reverse complement strand
CCTCCCGTGCCCAAGGAGACCTCTAGCGGCGCGCCCGGCCCGACACCCCGCGCCGGCGGCCACGGGGCAAACTCATCCCAAACTCTTAATTCACACGAAACTCTTAAATCACACAAAGGCATTTTTGGCCTGTGCTGGCGTCAGCGAGTTCTCGGGAGCTGTTCACGTTTTCCAGCATGAGAAATTCCGTTATTGTTTATATAAACCTCCTACTTACCCTTGGTTACATTCACTGCTATGGCCTCTTCTTATTTAGCAGACTCTAGTTCTTTCTAACACATACCTGATTTACAGAGGAAAGGAATACATATCATTCTCCAAATTTGATTTTACCTAGTTCATTAAAAGCATTCTCATTTAGGCTTCTTTTCCTTTTTATTATTTCAAGACCTGTTCAGTTTTTTTAACCTTTAACTATGATGGTGTGCTGGTTTTAGCTGGGACAGAGTTAATTTTCTTCATAGTGGCTAGTAGGGGGCTATGTTTTGGATTTCTGCTGGAAACAGTGTTGATAACACAGGGATGTTTTAGTTACTGCTGAGCAGTGCTTATACACAGTCAAGGCCTTTTCTGTTTCTCACACCACCTCACCAGTGAGTGGGCTGGGGGTGCACAAGAAGTTGGGAGGGGACACAGCTGGGACAGTGACCCCAACTGACCAAAGGGATATTCCATACCACGTGACATCATGCTCAGCATATAAAGCTGGGGGAAAAAGGAGGAAGGGGAGGGGGGACATTCGGAATGATGGCATCTATCTTCCCAAGTAATCAGTGCACGTAATCAGTGCCCTGCTTTCCTGGAGATGGCTGAACACCTGCTTGCCCATGGGAAGGGGTGAATGAATTACTTGTTTGTTTTGCTGGCATGCACGGCTTCTGCTTTCCCTATTAAACTGTCTTTATCTCAACCCACAAGTTTTCTTCCTTTTACTCTTCTGATTCTCTCCCCATCCCTCCATGGGGGGACTGAGTGAGCGGCTGTGTGGGGCTGAGCTGCCTACTGGGGTCAAACAACAACAGACGGCTAAAAAACAATGTTATACTAGAGGACTAGCTGGTGCCAAGCAGTGAAGAAAAATTACTACTCAATTTCTAACCACACCAGCAGAATCTGTAAATGTCCTTGTATAAGTTTTAGACTTATTAACCCAACGAGCTGTCTCCCCCATTATTATTCCTGACTTCTCTTCTGAAAGACTTGTTTATAATATTTAGTTTATGATCAGTATTCTTGGTAAGTGTGAATCTTCTCCACCATTACGGGTCAGAATCAGAAATGATATACCACTATGTTTTTCAAGGTGTGCTCCAGGAGATGTGCCTCCCTGAGAATCATAACTGAACACATAGCCAGAGCTAATCCATTCATATTCACAAAAACCGTAGATGTATTTATTCTTTTTTCTGCTTTTAAATTAGGCTTGCAACCCTCACAATTAAAAGAAAATCCTTCAAAATATGAATGTTACAATGCCAGCTGCCAGTATGAAATAGCAACTGCTACAGGCAACTGGAGATCACCACTTCATCTACATGTAAAACAGAAGGCACTACACTTGGTCCATCCCTTTACATACAAATATACTCTACTATGTAGTATTTGTCTAAGCACACCACAAGTGTTTCTGCTGCAAACCCTCTCTTTGAACCTTCCCCATCCACCTTCAGCTTTTGCTTCTACTACTCTAAAAGGGGAAAAACAGTATTTTGATATTACGAGTGGAAGTAGATAGAAGCATTCTGTCTACAGCAGGCTACAGAGCAAACCTGTCACACATTTATAGTGTAATGCATTTTAGTGCCTCAGCCAGCTTTATTTGATCTCTTTCACAATCCAATCCTAGCCAAAGACAGTAACAGACACTGTATGTTTTGTTTAGCCATGCTATAATTCCTTTGATGCTCAAAACAACTTGCTGGGAAGCAGGTATGTTCAGGGAGGTGGACACAAATTGCAAGCAATATTTTAAAACAAGTTTTATCAGAATAAGTAAGTTTACTAGCTAACAGTTACTAAAATAATTTACGTCAATTTTACATGTGCCATAGCCTATAGACATTCACACCATATTTATCAGTATAGCCTGTATAGAGGCAGAGTCTGATCTTTATCTACTCTGAAATTCTGATCTTGAACTTGAAGTCAAAAGAGCTACTTTGGCAAGTACATTTTTGCATAGCCTTGCCTTAAAATGTGATTTCATACTAACATAAAACCAGTAAGAAATCAAATTCAGATGCCTTAGTATCTGCTGTGCACCCGAAACCTGACTTGTGGAACAGTATTTCTACAGCTTTATCTTCCGCAGACAAAAGAACTGTCAGGATTTTCACCCGTAGTTTGACAGTAGAGACAGATGATTGCTGGATACCAAATGATTATAGTGACTTGAACACTTAATGAGCGACCAACAGGGTGCATGTTCTTGCGCTGTTACAAGGCATGCCAAAGTGTGTAAGCTGAACATGTATTGCCTGAAAATACGAGAATAACTTACTGATCTTGCAAAGTAGTGACTAAATCAAGCTCTCCACCAACAAAACTGTTGTCAAGCTTCCTGCTTCAATTATGCTGCTCTATAATGTTTACTACAACTGACGTGGAAAGCTTTCCCTCTCCTTCACATCTGTGATGCACTAATGAATCAAGATATAGAATTTCTGAGGCATATACAAGACAGTATACTGACTATTCTCATAATATCTAGTGTTGCTTGATTTCCTCAAACCTTTTCAGACCAATCATTCTTCTCTCTCTAGCTACATGCAAACACAAGATGCTTCTATCTTGTAGTATTTTTGTGTACAAACATGTTCTAGCCACCCTGCACGTTTCAGTGGAGAAATAGTGAAATTTAAGAGGCCATGGAGCTATGTTGAAATGCTGAGTTTCATAAGAGGGGATCAACACTTTGACTTCAAGATCACCATTTCATACTTCAATATTTTGCTCACTGATCACTGAATCAAGACAGGTTAATACAGAGGCAAATGGAAGTATTAATGAAACCTAAAGAACAGTCTGTAACAGAATTCAAGAGATACACAAGATCCTGAAAGAAAGCCACAGCTGCTATTCATCACATAAAAATAAACTTCGAAAAGGTTCCCTTGTCCCTGTCCCAGAACACTGCTAAATTCTTACCAAAGGTTTTAAGAATATTTTTCATTATGTCAAGGTTCATTTAGGAAGTTCCATCCTTGCACAGTCTCTGGCTGCTTTATTATTCTTCCTAGCAGTGACAGCACAACTTTCTGGAGAACCATATTGTAAATCAGTTCCCTGTAACAATGTTGTTTCTTCCTAAACTTTTCCTGTAGTTATTTTTAACCATTTCAATTAGGCTTACAGCACAGATCAACAGTAGCATCAGCACAACCAATAGTGAAAAAGCGTTTGGGAGCATGAGGACTTGTGCTAAACAGGCAGAAAATGAATCATTGTTTTGTAGAGTTCATTTTCTGTCAACTCACCGAACAGTGAGTAGTTCTGTGAAAAGGGATCGAGGAAGGCCATGGATAGGACCGTCACTTTGGTAGCTAGATCAGCTTATCTGTAATACAACACATACAAAACACATACAAGGAACTGTTCCTTCTGCCCTTGAGCATCTTCAGGCTGCGGTCACTAGACAGAACCCTTTGTTCGGGAAAGTAAAGAAATCATTTGTATCAGTTATTGTCTGCAGCTTAATTAAACACAGAGAAAACTCTAGTCCTGCATGTAAAAAAAAAAAAAAATCACCTCTTCTGGCTGGTCGGCCAACATACCTGTTTCATACCTTGGTTTGTCCAGATTTTTCAAATTTAGTCAAATTGTATGTCCACATGAAAGTATGACACAATGAATGGAAAGCTCATTCATACTTCATGAACCTACTGTAAGTGCAGAATTAATATTACTTATTATGAGCTTTCACTTAAGGGGGAACATCACAGAATGTTACCAGACTAGGGAAAAAAGAACATGAACTGACCACCACCATCTCTGAAAGGCACCCTGATTATTTGGTTTCGTGATATAGATTGGAAAAGAAAGTCAGAAGCACATGTGCTCTTTTATGCAGTTCAAATAATGCCTTATGAATGATTTGAGAGATTCTGTAATGATTCCTGAGCTCCAGGAAATACACCTTGAAAAAGGTAGTGAGGGAAAAATGTATAAGCTTGCTCTCGGGCAAGTTTTCTTTAGGAACTTTTAAAGCAAACATCTTTTACTTGGACAAGAAAGGGGAAACAATATTCCGGTTTGGGGACTCTTGGACTACCTTGACTGTACTCATGTGGTAAGAATTGTGAATAAGCTTTTATAAGCTTATTCTAAAGACTACCTTCTGTTTCTAATTTTCTGCCATGTCTTATCCTGGCCACAGGCTGTCTTTTCTTACTTTCTTGTTTACCTGTGTGGTTACTGGTGAGTATACAGGAACAAAAATCTTCTCCAGTTTAAGAAAAATTACAATTAAAGATCATTAAAACATACCCTCCTACCTTACACAGAATTCCTAACTGCATCCTGGATGTACTGTTATTTATTAATAACTGTGTCAGCAAAGAATTAATATAACCTACAGAATATTTAATACTTCTAGACTGTGAAAGCCACATTTTCCCACTGGAGTGGTATTAATCTTCCTGAAGCCAAAATTAATGTCCTCCTGACAGTTAAGCATCCTGATGCATTATTTTAAATGCATATTATTAGCATCCAGCAACAAAACTATTGAATTTTTTCTTCTATCCCTGTTAACACAAAAGGCTCTGCCTGGGGAATTCATAGAGATTGTTACTTCCCCAGAGTAAACAGATTGCTACCAAGTGAGCATCCTCTGTGAGAAATTCTGAACGACGCAGGCCTGTTTTCTTCCTTATATTAAACTGGAATTACTTAATGGAAGATAAATGAAAAAATCATATACAGATAATTTGGCTATGTAGAAACATTTCCATTCAGAAGTATCACATGTGGGTGTTTAAGCAAGTTGCAATTTAGGACTAGAAACAAATTGCTACCAGAATGCTTACAAGTAAAAATGAATGTCTGTAGTTAAACCACAATCCCAGTACACATATCTGTCTCTACAGCATGTTTATTTCACAATAATCTAAGTTCTACCAGCTTAAATGATCCGTACCCGCATAGTAACACAATTCCTCAGTGTGAAATCACTGGCAAATTATATTAATGATTTTACCTCTGTTGCAAACAGTCACTGTTTCAGCTCCTAGTAAATTACACCCACGTTCATGAAGTCACAACTGTCCTCTGAAACTCCTATGGCAATTTTCACAGGTGCACTCGTATCATTCTCTGGTAGATTTGGGGTTTTGAGTTCTTATTTGTTTGATTGCTTTTTAATTTAAATTTTCTGGAGTTGACATGACCTCTCCTTCTTTTCTTTTTTCTTTTTTTTTTTTTTTAAAGGGCATGCACCCTTTCAAAATTGCTTGGGAGATCTGTCCATTTTAACAAGAGAGACTAAAACATTCTACCTTTATAATGGGCCCAAGAAGAAACACCATGTAACTTACTTCATATATATGGCCGCCTCCCTATAAAGACTGAAACACTGTCCTGGTTTCAGCTGGGATAGAGTTAATTTTCTTCATAGAAGCTGGTATGAGGCTGTGTTTTGGATTTGGGATGAAAAAATTTTGATAACATCCTAATGTTTTGGGTTGTCGCTAAGCAGTCACAGACTGTCCAGTTCCTCATGCTGGCCTGCCAGCGAGAAGGCTGGGGGTGCACAGGGAGCTGGGAGGGAATACAGGCAGGACAGCTGACCCAGGCTAGCCAAAGCGATATTCCCTACCATACAATGTCATGCTCAGTACATAAAGCTGGGGGAAGCAGAAGGAAGGGGAGGGGAGGACATTCAGAGTGATGGTGTTTGCCTTCCCAAGTAACCGTAGCGTATGATGGAGCCCTGCTTGCCTGGAGATGGCTGAACCCCTGCTCGCCCATGGGGAGCGGTGAATGAATTCCTTGGTTTGTTTTGCTTGTGTGCGCGGCTTTTGCTTTCCCTATTAAACTGTCTTTATCTCAACCCACGCGTTTCCTCACTTTTACTCTTATGATTCTCTCCCCCGTCCCACCGTGGGGAGTGAGCAAGTGGCTGTGTGGTGCTTAGTTGCTGGTGGGGTTAAACCATGACAAACATCTCCATCGTAAGTCCTGATGAAAAAAAGACAAATACTACAAAAGATCATGTCAATGAAGATTTGAAAAAGATACCTTACTAAAAAATGTATGCCTTGGCTAAGATTCATTTGTCACAATTTAGACACGATGACATAAAAACCTACATCAGTTAGATGCCTAAAAGGATGACTTGGCTGGTCAGTGTGTCCTAAGGTACTCATCTTTAATCTAGGGTGAATGAACTGCACCCTGAAGCATGTTAACTTTAAAAGTGATCTAGATGACTAGCTCAGATTTTGATTTCTGCAATGTAAATTTCTACAGTTACTTGAGATTATTCTCACCCCATTGCCTCACATTGCATTGTAGTAAATTTTAAATATTTTTCATCAAGAGTAAAAGATATATTTGTTACATTTAAGCAAAGACTTTAACTTTCTAGCTCCTTACTCATGCTAAGAATCTTTTCCAGACCAACAGAGGTATAAAGCTTAAAAGCTGTAATACAAAGGATGTCTATCACCAAATGGAAGACATCATTAAGAATATAATTATGGTCATTAAGTAACCACTCAGCAAAGGTTATCATACCAATGTATAACCATAGTTGTTTTCAAAAAGCATTGCTATTTCAAGTAGTATTAAGAGCTGAAATTTCTGACTCTACCTCATTAACTTTAGGAACTTACTGCAAAGAAAGGTGTGAGAACACTTACACTTAATCTGCTATCACAGAAAGGTGGCTAGCTGGACCAATAAATAAAAGAAAATCTTAACTTTTACTTCGAGAATGACATTAATGAACTCTGAGAGAGAGAGATTACAAGAACTCTTTGTTTAGAAGCTGATATATCTTTCCAGGTATTGCTTTATAGACATGCTCCAGTGACAAAAGCCATTTGGATGAAGCATGGCAAGACAAGGATGACACAGAGACTTTGAGTTCTGAGACCCCAGTTTCCTCACTAACTGGTAAAGATGACCTAGATATTAAAAACACATTAGATGGGGTTACTGAAATAATTAGATCACCTTCACTTTTGTTTTGTTTCACCTATGTTGAAACCCTTGGAACTGAAAGAACATGGAATAGCATAGGTCAGTCTGCCTAGCTATGCTATCATAAATATTTTTGATACAGACTATGGAGAGCATTTATGTCAAGTGCAGAAATTTTGATACTGTTCATTGATATCCAAAGCAAAATACAGCTACTTTTGACAACTCAGAGTTCTGAAAGATGACTGGTAGAACACTTGTGGGACAACAAGCAAAGGTACTTGAGTGCACCAGAAGAACTCAGGTCTTCTGAAGAGATCAACTACGAAACTGCAAATAATAAACTACTTAAAAAGGAGTTAGACATGCCATTAGGAAAAGATGAAGGATTGAGGAAGTACTGTGAGACCCCTATCATATCAGATAACGTTTTGTGTGACCAACGGGTAATTCTGTAATTTTTACCTGTAATTTAGGAAGAACCTCTGTATTATCAGCTAATCAGGATTTGAATTTTGATCATGGGATGTGATTGCTGGCTTTTTGGAGGACTGGAAGAAATGCTTTTACTAAGTAAAATCTTTATGCAGCAATAATAAGAAACATGACGGGGAGCAAAAGTTGTCTTTCTTCTGCAGACAATAGTTGCAAGTATATAACTTGCAGAAAGGTGGAAGTTAAAAATAAAATATAATCGAGAGCTGGTATGTACATATGTATACGTAAACACACACTCACCAGTTCTAGCCAGGCTTGTAAATCACACAGGTGTAGTCAAGCTAGTTATGTAAGTGTTAATGGAATGATGTTACAGCTATTCATTTAAGTCCTATCCAAACAGAAATCCATCTTAGAGAAGAAAGGTGATTAAGACTCCTAATTTGTTTTATATAATACTGATGATTTATGATTGAGTTTGGGGCTATGCCACATACCTGAATGTTTGTTCTATAACAGGGATAAAAAAAAAAAAACATGCACATGATTTTACTAGGACTGAAAGACATGAACTGACATGTTAGCTAGTCCTTCAGTGAAGTCTCCAGACAGACAAACAGGAATAGCTTCATCTCAAGTAAGCAGGCATTTCTACCAATACCTTTGCACAGTTATTTGATGCTAGAGAGAAAAGAAAGGAAAGAACCTTATACCGGCTGTAGTTTTAGCTGATACTGAGGGAAAGAAGTATTGCAAGATCCTCTGACAGACAAAAGGCAAAAAGCACCCTGCAGCAAATGAAACCAATTTTTCTTTCAATAACCAGCATTACTTGTGGGAGAGTCACCACCTTGAATCTAAACACATGAAGGAAGACATTCAGCTTCCTCTGTGCAAGATGGCTAAATCATTCTTTCTGTTTGGCATTAGAAGAATATCTTCTCACAAATGCTTTGCCTCTGAGACAGCTCTGTGGCTCCCAAATACAGCAGAGACCATTTTTTTGCCAAATCAACTGCAAGACAGTTTCAGAAGAACACCTGTAAAGGGATATGTAAAGGAAGCCTGCAGAATGATAACCTAAAGAGACTCAAACATTCTGGCAAAAACTCTAGCCCTCAGGATGTCTGCTGCAATCTAATGAGTAAGATGTGTTCCAAAAGCACTCCAAGAGACAGCAAAAAAGGGCAAAAGTAATTCTAGTACCTAGAGAAGAAGGTTCCTACTCAGGAAACCTAACAATTTTATATTCATCTGCTTTAGTTGAGAACTTGTGTGTGGAAAAGTCTCTTCTCTTTCCCGCCTCTTCACTGGTTGCATGTAAAGGTCTGTACATCAATCTTAACTTCTCTCTCCAAAGAAAATTAAAATGAGGATGGAACTCAAGTGCAGTTTAGGAATTTGAGATCTCCAAGCACTGTCATTCTGTGACTACAAATGAATGGAGATTCAGAAAGTCATGTAAACCTGTTTTGAAGAAGTGCAGGACAGTGACTGACTCACAAGCTTGAAAACAAAAAAACCCTATAAAGTGGCCCTGGTAAATATGTAGATTCATGATTAATCAACATTGACAATAAAATTTTGGAAATGGGTGGTCTTACAGCATTTTTCTTTTTCTGTCTGAAAGTCAACTTTTAGTTTTGGTTACTGAGGAAATTTATTTTTTTTTACTTGAAGAAAGAAAAAAATTAGCCCTTATGTTAGAGGAGAACACAAACCACAAGTATCAGAGAGGAATAAGAAGAATGCAAATCACTGTTTAAATAGACAAAACTGTGTGGAACATGAAGTTGTTCTGAATTTTAATTTTATATATTTTGCAGAAGGCATTCATGACAGACATGCAGATCTTAAAATGTTAATAAGGGAAGACTGATGACAAAATTTTACACACATGAAAGGTTAATTTCGTAAGATGACACCAATAGTGAGTAACTGCTCAGAAGGCACGGAACGCAGTTTTACAGGACAGCTAAGCAGTCAGCCAAATCCAGAGCACCTGCAAGGGCAGACTGCTTGTTGCCACCCCAGCACTATGATGGCTCAAGCACTAACATGGCTATGGGGTGAATCACATCTATCTAGTACATTACACAGTAAGTGGGTAACAGCACAAAATCTTCTGCTAAAACAGCATGAGGTAAAGACAGTACTTTTTTTTCAGCTGCATTGTCACCTGAAAACAAATCTAAGATGGTCCAAGTATCCTATGGTACAAACTGCCCTTTCATGATTGCAGCACAACATAAAGGAACTGGAGAGCACATGCAGTTCAAGGGTATTATGCCAAGGCAAAATATCTCTTCCCTTGAATAGCTGCAATACAAATATCCACAATATGAACATATAGACAAAGATTTAAACAAGAATTCATATTGTTTTAATACGCTAAACAAGATTTTTAAAACCTGGGGAAAATGTAATTTTTAAAATTAAGTTTTTAATATTTTAAAATGCTTATTTGCTTATCAGGTCATAAAATCTAAAGCCTGTATGAACACGAGGCAAATATAGTATCTTACAGCAATTTTTTAAGTCTCTGACATTGTTATGTTTATGAAATACTTATCTTCGAAACAACATTCATAGTAAGGTGGTCACTGAGAAGTACAAAGTTAACCGTGGTACACTAGAGACAAGGTTATGATGATGACTGAAATAATTCATCAGGGTGTTATGATATGTAGATACGTTCATCAAATAGATGAATTAGCCTATTTTAACCCAACTATAACCTACACAGATTTAGACTAGATCTAAGGAAGAAATTTTTCACAATGAGGGTGGTAAAACACTGGCACAGGTTGCCCAGAGAGGTGGGAGATGCCCCACCCCTGGAAACATTCAAATTCAGGTTGGACGGGGCTCTGAGCAACCTGGTCTAGTTGAAGATGTCCCTGCTAATTGCAGGGGAGGTTGGACTAGACGACCTTAAAAGGCTCCTTCGAACCCAAAGATTCTATGATTACGATGGTAGTCAAGCAATATAGTGCACTACTGTACACATTTCAAGAATGCACCTCACACTAGTTTTTAATTCACATTTTTACCTAAGGAATTTGTAAATTGAAAATATTAATTAATTAATTATTAATTCACAATAAGAGATGCAGTAACACAGACCACACGGTCCCTATGGACTCCCATGCAAGTGTGACTGAAGAATGTCATCCTATATTCTTCCCAAACGGTTCTCTATTCAATTACATACATCCTTCCTTACTAAATACTGTGACCATACTACAGCTACCTTTAGGTAAACCTAACTAAAATAAAACAAAATAAAATGCACAGTACATTGAAAATGATATAAAACATCTGAACAATGTGAATTATTACGAACAGGGGCAAGTTGTTATAAACAGAAGTGATTTGATACAGAATCATGGCAGGCATTCTAACTGGTACCAAAAGACACAGCTTAGATAGCCAAAACAACTTTAACTTTGAGCAGTTAGTTTTAAACATACCATAAAAGCTAAAATAGTAAATAAAAAGCTGTTCCTTTCAGTATGAGTTTTTAATATTCTCTGTGGAGTCTTTTTCATAGTTTATGAACTCAAACTCCTTCGTTAGCTAGCCAACCCACCTTTTTTTTTTTTCCTTCTGTCCGCAGTTTGGTCATTCTCCTCTAACTGTGGACACCTCCCCCAGCTCTAAAAAAACTCAAAATTTATTGCAGCTCTGAAGTTACACTTTAAATTACCTTTTATTTTATTGTTGAATACTTCCTTTAGCACCTCTTCAGTGGGACAATGTCATTGGACAATATTATAGACTGAAGTTGTAGAAGGAAAAACAGACACTAATGCATTTCCCTCCTAGTCCTGGAAAGGATTTGATATTCCATATCCTTGAAGTTCTCAGACACAGCATTAATAATTTACAGTATATGATTTTATATCCACTGAAATTGATAGTAACATCCTAAAGAGTATCAGAATGCACAAAATTTAGTCTTTACTTAGAATTGGCTGTTCCAAAACAGACAAGGACTATTTTTCCTAGACAGTACAAGTTCTTAAAACAGCAATGAATTATACTGTCTCTGCAGACAGCTACAAATACACTGAGCAAAACAATTAAAAAATTAAAAATAACCCTCCAAAGATTTACTTGGGGATGGGCCAAGTTTTTAAAAAAAAACTCATAGCATTATTTTCCTCTAAAATAATGAAAGCTTCCAAAGATACAACATGCTTACTTAATACAAGAAAATCTAGAAAATCTCCTTTATACCTGTTGGGAATGCCACAACTTTATACAACGTCAGAGCACTTTTAATATAACTACCTTTTGTGCAGCAAGATGGAGGGCAGTTCTTCGGCTACGATCAGCTCTATTAACATCGGCTCCAGCCTTCAGCAATGCCTCTGCACAGTCCAGCCTGTCAGCCAATACACAGTACATAAGTGGAGTTCTTCCAAACTGGTCCTCTTTATCTTTCAGCTCAGAGTTTCCTAAGAAAAAAATTTTAAAAATCACATAAAACAATTAAGTCTATGAGTATCTAAGAGTAATACTCTTTTATTAAAAGGGTACTTTGATTAAATGTATTACTTTCTCATTATAAATGAAGTGATCAAAATAAAGGAGTAAAATATAAACCCAAAGTTACTAACTTCTACCATGTTTTTACTAGTATTTATAGGAAATTTCAAAATATATTTAGAGAAAAAAGTACATTTGGAAAGCATTAGTTCCTACACCTACCACCAGTAACATTCTGCAGCGGCATAATTATAGATAATCTTTAAATAGTTATACAGATCTTGGCTGCAAAGATTACTTTAAAAAATATCAACAGCAAGTAAACCAAATAGTACTTCCGAAACTTGTGAACATTGTAACTAAAAAAAAGCTTCAAAGCCTACTCACAGCAACATCTATTTAAAAAGCATAAACATGTCAATACTACATCAATACCATTATATATTTCATAGTGCCTTACAATATGGAAACTACTAAACTACTTCTCAAGCTTTCTTGAACCGATACAGTTAGTAAGGCAGGAATTAAGCTAAATAATAACTCTGTAGTCCTATAAAAAAAAAATCAAAAGATTGTATGCCTATTCACACTAAAAATACAAAAACAAAACAAACCACTACGCACCCTCTACTACAAAGTTTCATATTTATTATGTCACTACATGAAAACTAGGACCTGTAAATTCATGGGTATCAACTATCCTACACATCCCAACTCTAAATACATGTCCCATGCAGCAAAGTCATCTACAGTTGTTCAAGGAACATTATTTTAACAGGAAAGTTAGTTTTTTCTTTTAAAGTATTCCCTCGGTAGCATGATTGTTGATGCTTCAAAAGAACTCCAGCAGAGGCATGCTTCTCCTTCACAAACACAACCTTCACTCTTGCCCAGCATATTATACTTACCTACATATCCAGTAATTGTATTCTTAATTATAATTTCTATTGATTCATCCAGCAGAAGAGTCAAGCAGATTAAATGTGAATCAAGGGAAATATCAAGGATTAAAATTTGTTCCCTACGAACCAAGCCTCTCACAAAAAACACTTTTAAGCAGGATATTGACAGTTAGAGCAATCCTTTGCTCACTCACTTCATTTCCAAGTTCCTTTAAAACTGTTGAGTGAACACCATGTTGTTCTCATGATTTATTCTGTAACACTTTCTCTTGCTTAGAAATTGCAAGTTGCACTGAGAAAACTCTTTCTGCTCTGTAAAAAACTGTTTAGGAACCTTTCCAAACTCTTCTGTGAATGCAGATATAGAAAAAATTTTTTTGTTCCTCACCCATGGCCTTGTCTTCTCCGACCGCCTGCTCACCTTGATGATCTACTACTAGTTTTATAATTAATTTTTATAACTCCAGCAAATTATTCCTAAAAAAAAAAAAACCAAAAAAAACCCAAAACTTTTCCTGACATGCATCTACCTTCCTGAGACACAGTTTATGTTTTCTGAAGAACATCTTGCTTTTAATACCCACAGTCACACTGCTGTTTAGCTATGCTTGCTTCCCTTTGACCTTCCTAAATTTTTTCTTTGGTGAAGTGCTTTTGCATTCGCTTCACACTGCAAGCAAGGAGTTTACTCTTTACGCTAACCTTTAGATTCTTCTTACCAAGCAAAATATCTATCCATCTATCTATCTATAGATATATATATCAGAACACAAAGTATACAGCAAAAACATTGTCCGCATTGATGCCTTCCCTTCCACAGATTTACATTCTCACCATACTATCAACAGCCTCATTTAAAGCACGACATCCTAGTTCTCTCATCTAATTTTTTTAGACTTCCATGTATGCAAAAAAATGTATACATTTGTTTTGGTTTTTTACGCATTTCAACCAGTTTGAAGAAAATGCTGTCTTTTCTTACTGTATTACAACATAAATGAAGATACAGAATAGCTATGATTCCACCTTCTGTAGATAAGCCACTGGGAACTGCACATACCCTTGTCAGCTTTTACTCATTTTTACCTTTAGAAACATTCTCATAATAAGCATAACAGCTGAGTGTTGGATTTTTTCAATGAATAAATGACCAAAGTATATTTTTATACTGAATAAAAAACAAATAATAAATCCAATAATAGAAAATTACATTTGTAAATTTATAGACGTGATTTTTTTCCTGTGGGACCTTACATAAAAGCTTTATAAGAATCTGGTCTGAACTTTGCTTAGAATTAGAGAAGTATCGTATATATCTTATTCATTACTCTTCACAGTGAAACAAAAGACATCAAAAAATTATTTTATGGTAGCATATTTAAAAGTAATTTTCAAGACTTTTAAAAATAATTTGCAATATGTTGCTAAAGAGGAGTTGAAAGCTGTGTAATCTGAAAGGTATTTAAAGTATTATTTATGTCCTGTTATATGTAACTACATTTTGATGTGAAAAAATAGAGGTAATATAATTTTTACTAACTCTATGTACACATTTGATGCTGTTAAAATTCTAAATTTTATCAACATTTTCTAAGAACAAAGCTCATGTATTGTCTTTAAATATTCACTTAAGTGTCACCTTATTTTCATTATTGAAGACTGTAGTTCTTCTACTCAAAATGAAAAGTTGTAACATTTACTAAATGCATTAGAAAGCAGCATGTAGAAAGAGCTGTTACTTGTTTAATCAATTACATGGTCATTAGGAAATAATTCAAGATGCAACATAGGAGTTACACAGGGGAATCTACATTTTTTTATTTTCCCTAACTTGTAAAAACATTTGCCAGACTTTGATTTCACAGTATTAAAATTCCATTGCAAACTGGATGCAGTTTCAAGATAATTCTTTCCTCCACTATTAGAAAGAAGTATTTTTGAAGTTACACATACATATTGTGAAACTGTCAATGTCGTACGTCTCAATATTTTAGCTAACAACAAATGTTTTTTCCATTCAATAATGTACATTAACATCAAAGCCAGTTAGGAACAACCATGCAGCCCTCTGCAGGTAATATAGATACATATAGATACTGTGGTCCAAAGCATAATTTAACATGGCACTGCTCCCAGTCAACAAGCCAGTTTAATTAGTTAAGTATAGTCAGGTGCTCTTCCAGTATTAGTTCAGCCTGGTACTTTAGACATTATTAAACCATATTCCACTGTTCAGTGTTAACATGGCCTCAACAGTGTCTTAAATATTTTTGTTGAAGATTATGGGACTTCGACAACCACATGTTTGTAAAAAGAAATACATAAACATGCATTTCTCCCAATAAGACACATACACATGGCTTACACTCATATAAAACTTGTTCTTAAATCAGCAGTGTGCAAAACTAGTCCCTCTCCCTCAAATTCCAAGTTCCCTTTCTGTTAAATAATGTTAGCAGGCATACAGAACATAGAGACTAAAGGAAAGAAATGGGTACAGTCAAGATGAGCAAAAATGGCCTAAAGCTCAAGGACAACCCAGTTAAGTAGAGCAACAAACATAATTTCACATACAGCTCCTAAAGAGTGATGTAGCTGATGACAAAGAGTTCCCATGACTGCAGACAGTTTGAGTGAAAAATGAGCAAGATGTTCAAAACTGATGTCAGTGATTTGCCTGAAACTGCTGCACTGGTTTTTAAGGGAAAGAAACTATCTTCAGCTAACAGCAGGTTTCTTTTTTTATTATTTCCTTTGCTTACAAGACCCTGTAAGGCCCTTAGAACCGTTAT
>NW_010517097.1:0-10141 GCF_000687285.1 Phaethon lepturus | reverse complement strand
GAGTGGGTCTCTGCTCAGGGTAAGAGATGGGACAAGGAGTAGGAGCTACTCTATCACTGTCAGGTGCTAAGGGGGACTAACCTGATGAAATGCACTAACCACAGTACCCTGTGGACATCACAGTTGCAGTAAATTATTATTTTCTGCAATCAAGGAAGCACAGGTAGCCTTCTAAACGTTCGCATATTGGTGCATCTAGAATGTGCCATGACAAAATTATATTCTCTTCCACAGACCTAAGAATGGAAGTTTGTCTGATCCCTCCCCTTTCAGGATAAACATCCTCAGCCCACCCAGATTATGCATTTCATAAGCTTGTTGCCACTGGAAGTCATGAACACCACGGAATCAAGTGGCCCAAGTCCAAAATTTAACTCTCATCTTCACACCTCATCACTTCCTCACAGTCTGTGTAAGCAGTCACATCTAGCATCTCCACACATTTTTCAAACCAGAAGATGAGAAACAGCAAGAGAAGGACATGAATCTGCTCCGTTATTAAAAGAAAGACCATCTCCTGTTACTTGCAAGAATCTTGCCTTTTGTAGTATCTGATTTGAGTTTTATTCAACCTCCCACATTGCACAACATGGAAGACAGAATCACAGAATCAGGCAAAAACATGCAAAACTGCATATTTGCAACTTAGAATTTATAGTTAACATTTGCAATGAAACATTGATTCAGAGTTTCAGAAGCACTTGTATGCCAGCGACACATAAGGGTTTTAGAATGAGGAGTTGGACTGAACCAACACCTGAGTATAATGACTATTATCCACATTATTGAGTTCTT
This sequence comes from Phaethon lepturus, assembly GCF_000687285.1. Taxonomy (NCBI): domain Eukaryota; kingdom Metazoa; phylum Chordata; class Aves; order Phaethontiformes; family Phaethontidae; genus Phaethon; species Phaethon lepturus. Next base: position 9,346 of record NW_010517097.1, on the reverse strand, counting down.
ATAAACAATTAAAACACTTAAATGCATCTTCCTGAAACTGTACATAAAAGCGCTAAATGCAAAATACAAAATTAACTTTGGCTCCCTTTTGCCTAGGATTAAAATCATAGATGGGTTCTAACACTGAAGAACTGTTAATTAAAGACATGTTCAGTGTTGTATAAAACACAGAAAATACTGTGAGTATTCCCCAAAGCCCGGTATCATACAATCCTAACACAATGTTATACAGTATTAAGCAGCTCATGCAATGCAAACAATCAGCACGCTTTTGTTAGAGCATTGGTTACAGAATAAACACTTGGCATGTACTGTGCTTTATGGTAATTAACCCATAGGAACACAGTAGCCAGAACACACTGCATTACTTCAAACACCTCCTCCTTTAAAATCACAGGCTATGGGGGAGCAGATTACACGTGTCCATACTCTTGAGTTATATGCAAACAATGTATATGTTTGTACACTGTCACACAGGCTCCATCAAGCTACAGATGGGAAAAGGAATAACCACCGAACAGGTTAGAGGGGCTGCTCTAAGAGACTGTTTAACCAGCCGCTATGCCCCTCCTATGTTAAAAATTGAATAGGAAAAACTCAAACAGGAAAATAATAATGAATTTGGGGGTAAAAAGCCCTCCCTAAAAGAAGCAGAAATTCAGGCTTTATGTTTCTGTCTATACCACTAGCCACATAATCAAGATGCAAAGCTTGGGTGTGTTAGGAGAATGTTGTTCAGCAATCCAGCATACGCACACATAACGCTGAAGTACTGTCCTGAATTAAATGCTGCTGCTGCTAAGTGTAGTCATGAAGTTCAGTGAATAACACCAATTGCTCAATTTACTTCTGGCATCAAGTTAGACTTTCAATAGTGCCTGGTAAACAGCTAAAAATATTACTCTGATGCATTCTTCTTCTGCTAGGCAATACTTATTTTTTGGTCCTGTCCTGGCTAAAAGTGAGGTTTGTGTCATATCCTGTCAAAACACGACAAAGCAGAAAAGCTAAATTTTGCTATTATAGCAAAGGCTGCAAGGATTAAGCAGTTTTCTCTCCCATGTAAAAATAGCATACCACATTTTCATTTTGTTGCTGCACAATTGCCATTAAAAGAATAGTGATTTCCATATCTGGTTCTAATGGCTATTTTGTGGTAGATTTGACGAGGTGTACCAGCAGCACAGAAGTACTTGTTCCTCTGCATTTTCAAAATACATCTTGTGGCTGTGAGATTAGCAAAAACATACTGAAGTAAGCAAAAACTCCTTGTTGTCGCTTCTGATTGTTAGCCAGGATTTGAAAGCTCAGCCTATTTTTCCCCTTCCATATACGCAGGCAGGCAGAGAACTTAAAAAACCTCAGGTGTTTAAAGCTACTTTGTAGTTGTATGCCATAGATTTGTAGAAGCATCTGCATATCAGCTGCTGATACATTGTTTATAAAATGTTCTACGGAAGAGTGAACAGATAGCATTAAATGTTTAAGCCATCATATGACTAAATAAAGTCAGAGGCCCAACAAAAAGTATTTGTTTCAACCAGTGCAGCTTCTATAAAGTCAGTTCCCTGAAACTTTTTCTCCTTTTTTTTTTTCCCCTGAAACTTTTTTCTCTCAGATAATAGCTTAGTATCTTGTCTTCAACACAGCTCAGAGACATAAAGAAACGTCACTGTTGGTTTAATGCGATTACCATTCTTATTATTTCACAGTCCTTCACCATCACCAAGCTCCAGGAATGGGATTTTCAAAAAAGTCTGAGCAAATAAAACTTCTATGGTATCATCTGGAATTGCATTTAATGAGAAACTCTGAAAATCAAAGTCTTCACCTATCATGACAACCTTCCAAATGTATGTAAGATTGCTTTTGGAACACAGAACATATACTGCTTTTGAAAACTACTAACCTGGAATGCCATATATTTCTTGGACAGAGAGGGAAGGTGAAATCCTGGGCTTTTTAATGGATGGGATTTTTTTTTTTTTTTTACTTCTTACTTCTCTCTCCTTACATTTAATTTGTCTTGGGAAACATTGTTAGTGTATCAGAATCAAAGTAACAAATAGGGCTGGCATATTTTGCCCCCAAATACTACCCTGTGACAAGACTGCATTAACAGTCATAAATGATCTGTAAAAACAAGTTTATCCAATTTCCCACAAAAGCAAGGATTCAAAAATAAGGATTTGGGACCAAAATATTTCAGCCCAACGCACTTCAGAATTTCAAATTCCCTGAAACATGAGTCCTGAATAACTCTTCTGGTTATATCACTTACCAGTTTTATATTTTACTTCACACAGAAGTACCAATCAAAGGCAACAGATAATAAGAAGCAACAAAAATCAGTCCTATTTTCAGGACTACAATTATTCTAGAAATACATATAATCAAGAAATTAAAACATATCTTAAAGATCAGAGCAGTATGTCAAAACCAAAAAGCTTCAGTTCTGCAGCGATCCAAATGCATCTACAATGAAAACATTTACCTGCTATTAGCTTTTGGAGGGTACTCTTATCTCCATTAACAGCAGCAGCATGCACTTCAGATGCTAACGAGGAACCACTGAAGAGGCAGTTTGCTGAAATATTCATGCTCTTTCAAGGTATTACCATCGGTCAGATCTGCAACACCAACATTTTTTGTAGGAATTCAGTTCTAGAAAAAAAACAGTAAAATAGAATGGATTTTATAATGAGTCATTAAAATGACTCAAACAATGCTAAAGAGAATAAACTGTTCTGTTAAAAACAGAAAAGAACAAACACGTTTCTCATCTTGTGGATTAAATCTACCTTTAGTCAAGATTCAACCAGGAAAAGCCTACATTAAGGTGATATACACATATATATATTACAGTTTTGTTGCCTTCAACACAAATTTCAGTGAATAAGCTTTGCAAAAGTCTCCAAATAGGATAGCGTTTATCTAGAAATCCCACAGACACTTCTTCAGAGTGTGGGCATGCATGCTTCAATTCAGTGACCATTGAAGTTTGTTATCAACTTGATATATTCCTCCAGTACTGGATATCTGGTGGTATTTTACCATGATGGTCTATGGACGAGGTTTATAAACTGAAGTAGTATCTTTTATTTGACCAACTGGCATAACTGAAATAATCAGATCAGCTTTATAGATCATGTGTTCTTAAAACCTGAACAGAAGTGGGAAAATGTGCACGTAAGAAAAGCCACAATGAATTAGACCCGAAGTCTGGATCTAAATCCTGTCTCAACCAAAGAACAGAAATAACAGAGCAAATACATATATACACATATATACATACACACACATATAACAATTAACATGCCTGAGGGATGGGATGCTATGCAGAGGGACCTGGACAAGCTCAAGGAATGGGCCAGTGTGAACCTCATGAGGTTCAACATTGTCAAGTACAGGGTCCTGCACCTGGGTTGGGGCAATCTCCAGTTGCTCCCACCTCCAATCAGTACAGGCTGGGGGTGAAGGGATTGAGAGCAGCCCTGCCGAGAAGGACTTGGGGGTACTGGTGGATGGAAAGCTGGACATGAGCCAGTAATGTGTGCTCGCAGCCCAGAAGGCCAATCGTATCCTGGGCTGCATCCAAAGCAACGTGGCCAGCAGGTTGAGGGAGGTGATTCTGCCCCTCTACTCTGCTCTGGTGAGACCCCAGCTGGAGTCCTGCATCCAGCTCTGGAGTCCTCAGCACAGGAAAGACATGGACCTGTTGGAGAGGGTCCAGAGGAGGGCCATCAAAATGATCAGAAGGATGGAACAACTCTCCTCTGAGGACAGGCTGAGAGAGTTGGAGTTGTTCAGCCTGAAGAGAAGGCTCCGGGGAGACCTGATTGTAGCCTTTCAATACTTATAGGGAGCTTCTAAGAAAGATGGGGACAAACTTCTTAGCAGGGCCTGTAGCGGCAGGACAAGGGGTAACGGTTTTCAATTAAAAGAGGGTAAATTTAGACTAGATAGAAGGAAAAAATTTTTCACAATGAGGGTGGTGAAACACTGCAGGAGGTTGCCCAGAGAGGTGGTAGATGCCCCATCCCCGGCAACATTCAAGGTCAGGTTGGACGGGGCTCTGAGCAACCTGCTCTAGTTGAAGATGTCCCTACTCATTGCAGGGGGGCTGGACTAGATGAGCTTTAAAGGTCCCTTTCCACCCGAAGATTCTATGATTCTACATATATGAATATGATTTTGTCCCACTCTTCCAAATACTCTCCCAACCTGCCATTATTTCTAATTCAATCCCTTCCTAAGGGGGACTTGGTTTCTGTGTATTTACTACTCTGCAAATTCTGTTAACTTTTTTCAATTAATTTTTCTACTATAAACATGTCCAGTCTCCTCTTCAGATTATGCAAACTTATAGCATCCACAACATCTATTGGCAAGGAGTTCCGTGCCACAACCAAACACTCTATGGACAAACCGCTTGCTTTCATCTTTCTTGTGCTGGCTCTTGCCATCTGAGGACCCTTAATCCTTGTCCTGGAAGGGACAATAAATAAACAGTTCTTATCCATCAGTAATTATTCTACAGATTTTTAACATATCCTCCCCGATCATATCTTCCTCTAGAAGAGAGTGTCATAGCTTACTTAGCTGTTACCCAGGCAGCAGCTTTTCTTTATGCATGACTGTTAATTGCCCTTTTTTGGACATTTTCACAGTTCTGTTCTAACCCTTTTGCAATAGAAAGAAAATTCCACTAGTTATTCAAGATGTGGGCAAAACATGTGCAGCGGTATAATGCCACTCTCTATTCCCTATTTATTTCCTAAATAATATCTACTACTACAGCTGCCTTCCTAGCCTCTTCTGAAACAGAAATGCTACTTTTGCTGAACTACCACTGCCTCAAGATCTTGATAGTGACCAGCTCAGGACCACACACCACTTCAGAAATGAAGAAGGGCCTGTACACTTGAAAAACTGTTGGTTTTCTCCAAAAGTATCAAACACTTGAACTTCTGTTTTCAATTCTTACCACACTTCACATTTGGAATGGAAAACAAACTCAGGTGAGCAAACAATAACTGTACAAACCACAAAAAAAAAAGGAGGTATCGCTAAGGCTGTCTACTGAATTCTGAGAATTTTTCACCTCATCTTCTGTTCCATGTTCATTTAAATATACTCCTTTTTTCATGTCCCACATTTACTTCACAGTACATTTGGAAAACAGCAAGAGAAAGCTGTTTTGCTTCAATTGTTATTTTCAGCCATCTTTGGTTTATTTGTTCTATGAATTTCATATATTGCTAACAGCATCTGTTGTTATTAAGATAACTGCAGATGGATACATATCAGTGTTGGGAGGAAATCTTATTAAAACACCAGAAGAAACATTCACTTTTATGTAAAATTAAGTGAAAATTTCTACAGCAAATATTAAGCATGAAGTAATAAAGGTAAAGACCTTTACCTGCAAAAAAACAAAAAAAACCACCAAATACGACTTAATACTCTCATATAATTGTAGACTCTTCTTCACAAGCTCCAAACTTCCTTGGAGAGCTGATGAGAAAATTAATACAGGAAGCTTCATGGTAAATCTAATCAGTTACTCAACATGTGCAGAATCACAGTATCAGTTTATACCACATCCTTGGAAGAAGCACAAATATAGAACCATGTGGTTGTGCAAACCTGCTCAACAACACATCAATATACTGCATGCACGCAACAGGAAAACACTCAGGTGTAACTCAGACATTATCTAAAGTATATTACACAATAACTGCAGGCAAAGCTTTTAACACACTAGTGTCTAAACTGTTGCTTCTCCATCTTGTCCTCAGACAGCCAAGTGCATGCTATGCTGCTGCTTTCAACAGCTAACTGCACCACTGAACTCTCCTTCCCTGAAGTCTGTCTAGTTGAGTTTTCATGAGCCGTTAAAGTAGGTTCATCATGTCCTAAGAAATGTAACACCTTACCTTCCAACCTCTCCCCAACAAAAACTAGTACTGGTGTGACTAGAAAGGCATGAAATGCCAGTTTCCTCAAGTACACATACAGGAAATCCTCACTACTGGAACGCTTCCTTGCTTGTGTTCACAGATCTCCCTCTGCCGTCTGTTGGCCACTTCAGAACCAGAAGTAAGTATGGTACTGCCTAACTTTAGCACTCCTTAGAGAACGTGTGTTATGGAAACGTGCAATGGCTCACTACACTTTAATAAAACAAGCAGTTTCTCCAAACCCAACTTTTGTTTCAGGGATCCCTATAAAATTATTTCAGAAATCACCCTGATCACTTACCCAACAACAAACTTGCCAACATGAAGCATGTATGGCATTTGTACCTGTCTGAAGTGACCAGTTATTAGAGTACAATAGTTACTTGCTTCTACACCAGCATTGGTACACCCTGTTGATAACGCTGGTACAGAATTGTGAGGATGCTCACATAACTTGATGAAAGAATTTTTTCTCATTAATAGTTCCGGAGCCATTTCCGGTCATCTGAAACCTATGGAACAATATGATCCTATCCTATTGCTCTCCTCTTCCATGAGCCTCAGAATAACATGACAGCGATGATGTTGGAAGTCATGAATGGTTCCATCCTTATTGACTTTGGTGAACCTCTCTACATTTCAGAAAAGCCATTGAACATTTTTTTGACACACTTGCTTTACTACATATGTAGGTTATCCTTTCCACAATCAGAACTGTGTCATTAATGGATTCATAGCTTTGTTGACTTCTAGGAGCAAAGAACAGAAAGCAGTACAAAGAGTCTAATGTGGCAGCACGTTAACAACACTTCCACTTTTAGAGCCATGTAAGACAGGCTAACAGTGCCATAATACACAGCAAATTACAGAAAAGCTCAACTTGACTTCATGCTTAAGAAAGCCAAAGGAAGTGCAGATGCATATATGACAAGGCATGGTAGACAGAGCTTACACAAGCCCAAACAAGCCCAAACACACTTTAAGACATAAAGCACAATTGTTTTATTTTTAATGTAACAGCCCTTTGAACATTCCCAGTGCTAGCTACAATCAGTGTTTCCTTTTAAGGAGGATAAAGAATATCCACATCTTTCAAAATACTTGCACCATTCTCTGCTTCCCAGGTATCCTCTCCTCCTACAAAACTGTTTTTTATGACTTTTTAGGACACATAATGGATATGTTTCATTCAAAGCTAAACATTTCCTCCCAACCTAGCAGTTGGCTTTATGCTTTCTTTTATCTTCTCTACATTATACTGGATAAAAGCAGATGGGGCATTTCTGATTCAGGCAAATCTGAAGAAACCAAAAGGGACAACATGAAACTGACCATCAGTTAGAAGTAGTCGCAGTGCCTTCCCCTACTTAATGATTACTTTTTTTTCTCCTTGGGTATTCCTATAGCTATATAAACTTGCCTGCTATATGAAGGAAACTACAATACTCAACTGCAATCGGGATGAGAGGAAAGAGAAAGGAAAACGCTGCAGAGATGGATCATGTGCTACATAGTTTAACATGCACTTGGCATAAAAGACTACAGCTTGTCTTTTTTTCCTCAAAAGTTTCCTCTGGATACAGGGCATACATCAGGACTCTACATTATTAAGTGGACCTCTATGCACCATTGGAATTTTACACTTGTTGGAATTTTGAGATACTAGTTTTATTCCCCAAAGTTATCACCGACATCTTTTCCTCCATTTTCTTTACATGTTACCCTTGCACAAGCAAATAAACTATAATATAAAATATCCAGGGGCAGCAGTGTTTGAAATTAAGCAAATACTGGAGAACTTAGTAAAGCACAGAAACATCCCAACTACATCAACAATTGTATAAAACCAACTGCATACAGAAGAGAATAAATAATGAAAGGCGTTCATAATTTCCAGATGAAAACAAGAGCCACATCTGCATAAAGTGTCAGTAGTCATACAGGTGAAAGAAGCAACCAATTATCTCTTCAGCAATTCTCAGTACAGTATCTTAACTCCATTGAAAGAGCTAATTCTGCATCAGAGAAACTCTGAAATATTAAGCGGAACTATAGGAGGAAAATATGTAACTTTCCTCAGATACTTCTCTCATGTATATAACAAACAGATGAACTGGTATTTGGAGGACTTGTTTGATAGAGATCCTCATTAACAAAAATGAGGCATTTATTCATTAGGCATAAAAAACAATAAAAATCAAGTAATAACTACAAGATCTGTTTATAAAAAATAACGTATCTGTAATATGCATTGTATTACTGGAATCAAGTAAATAATTCACTTTTTCTTCTTTAAGCTCATATGTTGAAAAAGATTAGCCTTGTCAAGTCACCTGAAATGGACAGTCACACGGACACCAAGAGCTCTTCAAGGTATGTGAAATTTTATACCAAACTATGATAATTCTACTTTGCATTACACAGATAATCAGAATTGCATCATTTTTCTGTTCCTCAAAACACAAAGTTGTTAAAATTTAAACAAGATCACTCTATCACATTTTACTGATAAAGTTTCCAAGTGAAAAATGAGCTGCTGTGAAAAAATATCAAAGTATTTTTCAAATGTGAATGAATTCAGAAGACATTCATTCTACAGCTTGAGGAGCACAGGTTTTTAAGGCAGACATAGCAGAACTGATAAAAGTTAAGTTCCAGTTTCAGACTATAAAAAAAGCCATGAGTTGTGTATATATATATACTGGCGTTTTCCGCTCATGAAACTGACGGGCCAAATGATTTTTGCAGGGTCACACATAAAGTCTGAGTCTGTCAGGCTTTCTTTGAAGCCAAATTGGGCTTGACTTGCAAAAAGCTGATGTAAAGGATTTTCTTTTAAATAGCGTTATGCCCCGTTTCATTGCTCACTCTTGTGTACATACTGAAAATGCGAAGAACACAAAGTACAGCTCTCCATGATCTTTCTGAAACAGCTCTGCAAGGTCTCAAAGCATGTATATACTGTAAGGTCCAAAGTTTTACTGGGAGAGGAGGAAGCACCAAACTTTAGGTCTTCTTCCTTTTCAGCATTTTAGAACTCAGGAAGTTAGAAAAAGCACGGATCTGTTGAAGCGTCAAGGAATAAAAACGAATGATGACGTTTCACTTTAACCCTAGTATCAAGCTAAACTTTCCCCTCACGCAGGGCTGCCTTTCCCCCCCGCACCACAAGCAGAAGTGGCCTCCCCAGCTCCGAGGAAACGAAGACCCCAACGCTCATGGCGCCTCAATACCCCTCCATCTTCCCGCAGCCAAAGCCGCCTGCCCTGTCCCGGCGCCTGAGGGGCCAAGGCGGGACCCAGCGACGCCAAACGAAACGCAGATAACTTTCCGCGGGGGCCGCCCAACCCGCCCAGGCCTCCGCGGAACACGACTCGCCACCC
>NW_010517096.1:0-478 GCF_000687285.1 Phaethon lepturus | reverse complement strand
GGGACACTGTTCATGACACAGCTGTATCTCAGCTGGTATCAGGTAGCATGTGGCTAAGCAGCGGTAGCAGGCCATGACAGACAGGAGAAAACACTTGTTGGAGCCTAGGGAGAAAAGAAAAAACACCTGGAGAATGCAGGCACTGAAAGAGACAGCTAGTCCCCAGCGTGACTCCTATGGATAACACCCATAGTGGACCAGATCTCAAGAAAGGAGAGATTACACAGGAAAAAGTCCATTGGGGTACAGACGTTGCTGTTTGCCCACACGAGGGCTATGATGGATGTGTTGCCTGTTACTGTCAGGGAGTAGGGTGAGTGCAAATACCACCACAAGGGAGACCAAAGGAGAATGCCATGTGCCTGGGAAGCCAAGAAGGATGAATTCTTCCTTACTTGTTCCATTTGCAGCCTGTGCCCAAGCTTTGAGGTTCATCTGCAAAGACAGGAAAGTTTCTGTGAGAGTTTGCATGCCTGTG
>NW_010517095.1:16046-41044 GCF_000687285.1 Phaethon lepturus | reverse complement strand
GCAGGGTCCTGCACTTCAGCCACAACAACCTTCTTCTCCTTCCAGGAATGGCTGGAGAGCTGCCCAGCAGAAAACGACCTGGGGGTGCTGGTTGACAGCCGGCTGAATATAAGCCAGCAGTGTGCCTAGGTGGCCAAGAAGGCCAACAGCGTCCTGGCCTGTATCAGAACTCGTGTGGCCAGCAGGAGTAGGGAAGTGATTGTGCCCCTGTACTTGGCACTGGTGAGGCCGCACCTCGAATCCTGTGTTCAATTTTGGGCCCCTCACTACAAGAAGGACATTGAGGTGCTGGAGTGTGTCCAAAGAAGGGCAACAAAGGTGGTGAGGGGTCTGGAGCACAAGTCTTATGAGGAGCAGCTGAGGGAACTGGGGTTGTTTAGTCTGGAGAAGAGGATGCTGAGGGGAGACCTTATCACCCTCTACAACTACCTGAAAGGGGGTTGTGACGACAAGGATGTTGGCCTCTTCTCCCAAGTAACCAGCAATAGGACGAGTGGAAATGGCCTCAAGTTACGCCAGGGGAGGTTTAGATTGAATATTAGGAAAAACTTCTTCAATGAGAGGGTGGTCAAGCATTGGAACAGGTTGCCCAGGGAGCTGGTGGAGTCCCCATCCCTGGAAGTGTTCAAAAAACATGGGGATGTGGTGCTTCAGGACATGGATTAGGGATCATGGTGGCGCTAGATTAATGGTTGGACTTGATCTTGAAGGTCCTTTCCAACCTTAGTGATTCTGTGATTCTGTGATTCTTTCTCTTTATTATGACTGTTCTACTTACATTTAATTACTCAACGTTTGGTGATCTGCTGCTTCTTGTTTGCACTCCCATGCTATGAAATGAGCTGTAAAAGATTGGTTAATGTACTTGGTTAGAAACACTGTATCAGGTACAATTATCTGAATGAATAAACCAAAAAAATAATATTTCACTTTTTCTTTGAAATTTGAAGATTATTATGCAAAAATATGTATTTCACAAGCATATCATATTCAAGTTCCTAGATAAATTTTAGGTCAGGAAGAAGATATATTCCCTGATACCCAGTAGGTGATATATTAGCTAGTTCTGCTGGAACTTCCACTTACTCAGGTATCAGCAGAAGGTCTAAAGGTGGAGATAGGAGGGTTGGAATTTCTATAGGATAAACACCAGATTAAAATACAGAAAGCAGGATCTTGAAGACAGGGATCTGGTTCCTGGCTTTGCTGTACACTGCTTGTGTGTCCCTAAATAAACCATTGGGTCCCTAAGACTCAGTTTCCCACACTGATAAATGGGGGTTGTGTCACTAACTTATTCCCACCCTTGCTCTCTCTATTTACATTTTACACTTTTCTAGGCACTGTGTTTGCAAACTGCATCAAGGCCACAATTTCAGATCTAAAAATGAATTAAACAAAAATTTATTTTATCTCATAAAAGTCCCAACTGAGCAAACTACTGATACATAATATATCCAAAGTCAATGGGGTCACTTAAAGTTAGGGATATTCTTAAAGACTTTACTGATTCAGGGCCTTAACCTCTCAGCAACACATTGATTCATAGCTTGAGGTAGCGGTTATTTTGGTCTTTCTTTCAGTACATGCTTATTTATAAAGATTTTCCTTCCTGAGCAGACCTTATGGCCTTTGCTGTGCTGGGTTTCTGCTCACTAATCCCACCAAGTTTATAAAGATTCCTAAATCTGTTATCAAAGAATTTTACATCGTGCAGTTGGACCTGTCAAGGGATTGAAATGGGAGGAACATTAATTAAGTGTTCAAGAAACGTGTGGATGTGGCGCTTCAGGACATGGTCTAGGGGACATGGTGTCGCTGGATTAATGGTTGGACTTGATGATCTTGAAGGTCCTTTCCAACCTAGTGTTTCTGTGATTCTGTGATTCTATTTGCTGAGAGCTTAATGGTCTGAACCAGAGCTATGATGTTTGGGAGAATCTGTTTGAACGCCATTTATGAATCCCGATGTAAATGTGGGGAGTGATTGCCGCCTTCCTCGCCTTTTGCTTCTGCATTCAGATGATAGCAGTATGAAAAGGGAGAATAAAAGGTTTCACGTGGCATAGAAGGAACAGGAGCAGAAGAAACAGAACATCCTTACATGGAGCATCCCTGGCCATGGGGACAGCTCAAGTAAACCAGGTTTTCAGCTATGCCCTTCGAAACATTGAGGAACAAATCATCTGCTGTGATGTTATAACAGTTCAGCAGACCTCTCCCTGGCTGTATTAAAGCAAGAAGAGAAAAGACCAGAAGCAGGAACAAGAAACATACTGCATTACATGGAGGAGGGAGACCTCTCAATTGGGAATGAAGGGCAGAAATAGATGGGAGGAATCTGGCACTGCACGTACATGTGGGTTGTTTTATTTTTTCAGACAGGTGTGCATTCTTCTTGAGCAAGGCATAATATGTTTACATCTCTCAACTTGATGCAGTCTGCACGTTTCTCCGGTTCCTACCTACCACATTTGCCTCGAGATGTGATGTGAAAACTCAAAAGCCACACAGGCAGGAACCTCTGTGGGGCTGAGTCTGATCTGCACTGGCCTGGAGATCAAGGACAGCAGGCTGTAGGATGCTGTCTGTGGACAAGGAAGGGGGTTGGCGACAGGAGACCGGAGCATAAGGGAAGGGGAGAGCACTGTGGCCGCCTTATGCAGAGCGAAGCAACTGGAGCAGCTGTGCTGGAACCCAAGCACAGGGACCCCAGGCTGCCCTGCGAGCAGGAAACGCCTGGCCTTTCTCATGAGGCGAGAGCATTAACACCTTTGTAGTGTCCGTGCTGAGGAGAGCAGAGGTGAACCCTGAGGTACCTGTTATTCTGGCTTCCACCTAAAGAGGGATGAGAACTGTTGGTGTCGGTGCTGCGAGCATTGCCAGCGCCCACGCTGTGAGAATTCCACAGGTAAGCAAAGGACTTGAGTTTCCATTAGTTTCAACCTGGCATCTTTTACAAGGATAAAAATCCTATTTTAAAACAATGTTCATTCACCTGCTTTCAAAGAACGCCAGACTGGCACATTGCAGAGATGAGAGGCAGTGCATACCTTTCCAAAACGCAGCTCCTGCCATGTGGGAGCAGAGCGATGGCTTTCAGCTTAGCGGGACAACAGGTTCATAAAGCAGCTCAGGAGTATGACAAGGCATTTCTCCCTTCAGGAGCAACAGAATTTTGCTGGCCAACTTTGAATGATCTTCTGCTGCTTTGTAACGCACCTGTCAAGAGGTTTAACTGATGTTATGTTTTCCGAGCACTCTTGTATTGACTTTTCTGATAACCTTTACCTAGCAAATCATGCATGAAAACTCACTGAACAGATGCTAAACTTTTTCCTAATAGCCACTCTGCTCCATTTCCTATATCCTGCACATTGATGTTTGTTGCATATTTAGCAAAAATCTTTATAGCTGCACAGCAGATTTTGATAAATCCCCAATATTAGCATGAAACCCAAGTAAAAAAAGACTTAGTGTGGGAGTTGTCTGTGGGCTGAGGCACATGATAACAGTGACTTAACAAGTTACTGTGCATCAGTCTGAGGCATCCATTTGTGTGCACACCTTTCACATGAGCATGTATAAGATGATGAGAATGAGATCAGCACAGGGATATTAAGAACTGCCCAGTAGACATGCAGCATCTTGTTAAGCTGCCAGAGCGTGATTTTGTAGCTGAGCCTGGCTACGTTAATATCCAGAAGTTTTCCATTACCCATCTGTTTGTATGAGTGTAAGGTGATGTTGTCAGGTACTAAACATCAGTCAGCAGCTCTAAGAGTCTTTCTACCAATCCTTCATATTACAGCTGCATGTAGGGGCTCCATCTGCAGCAACACTTTGCCGTGTTAGACATACATGGTGGCGGAAGACAGTCCCCGGCTTAAGGGCAGACAATTTTAACAAAAGAGGCAGATGCAGCAGGTAGAATTGCCTCACCTAACTTCAGCTTTTTAAAAATCAGCTTGGAACCTGAGCTAGTTACTTGGGCTCCCTTCAAAGCAAGAGAAAAAGCCAAGTACCTGGAGGGAGCATTTCTCCCAGCTGTCTTAGACACTTCTTTTACATCTTTTATATGAATGTGTGTCACCCTCCTATAAATACAGGGAGAGCCCAGATGATTAGCTAGATACCCAGCCCTTGCAGGACTAAGGGCTAGGTAAGACATGGCTCCTAACAAGAACATGAAACAGAGACATTATGCCCATGCAGCTGATGGAGAGCTGGGGTGTCAGAGGCGGGGTGTCACTGTCAGCTGCCCGGGAGCTGTGTGCTAGTCCCAGACCTGAGCCCAGATCCTTTCAACAACAAAGATACAAGCCCTTCTTCTCGCCCTTACAGTGCTGGAAAAGAAAGCGTCTCCAAAAACCTGCAGGAGCCAGGGACCCCTCTCGCCGTGGTATTTTAATGTGCCGCTCAGTCCCGAAGTGGAGTCATAAGAGCCCCTGCTGTGCCCGCAGTTCTCCGTGAAGGATTTCCTATTTCACACACCAAACGCGTGGCTGGTTCCCCACGAAGCAGAATAATTCATTATGTTTAGTAAACCAAGAGCTTGGATGCATAATATTAACCACTGTTAAGCATTGATCAGTTGCTAAAACTGCAACATTAGCTACAATTAATTATCATGATGGTCAGTTACAAACAATTTCAAGCCATTTCTTGGTTTTAATGCCACTGTTGGTACTCACCTTCTGGCTAGCTGTGCTGGGACCTCCCTGAGCAGTGTGCTGCCTCATTCATTTTTTTGTGGGCTCACATTCGGAGAGCCATTTGGCCTATAAACTTGCTGGATTATCTGTAAACACAGTGAAAGGAGACAGTTATTGCATGAAACCCAGAGAGTGCACCTGCATGCTAATGAGTTAAATGTCATGACAGAAACACAAGACCAATGTTCCATGCTGCCCTTTAGAAAGCAAGCGATTTACTTCTGTAACATTTCAAACAGAAAATTACAGTGTAGCTTCTTATGTCAATACATAATTTATTTTGTAATAAATAACTAATGCATATTTATTGCTTACCTATTTTAATCCACTGTTGTGATTTTCACAGGTTTTCCCTGCCCTAGAGGTACTGTTCAGATTTGTTATAGTATTTTCTGTCTGAGGCTGCTGTACACTCAAAGCTCTATTACAATGCAGCTGTTTGGACCAAGAAACAGCTTTCATTCCTTTCCACATGCCTCCGAGTTATTTATTTTGCTATTTTTCTTTTACCTTACCTTAAAATGAAGGTGTTTCTAGTACCAATAAAGAACAAAATGAAGACAGCATTAACTATAAAGTATATAGCTGTTTTGTGGTGGTGTTTTTTTCAAATCTGCATTGCAACTGTGATAAAAACCAACAATGCCAGTAAAGTCAGGGCTAAGGCTGCAGTCAAACTTCAAAACTCCCAGTGTGGTTAGGAATTACAGCAGCACACAGGACACAGGACACACGTCCGTACAAACAGAGCTGTGGATTACAGAGTACGACAATGCAGCACATTTGCAAGCTGCTTTGAGACTTCTGCAATGCAGACTCGAAGAAATTGAAGAGAAACTTTCTTTTCCTCTTATGGTTTGAAGCTCATTCACTTTGGCAGTGATTGAGAGTTATCACAAGATGGCTGTTTGACCACCCATGTAAAATGAGATAGATTTACTTTATTTATGTGGTGGGCCTATCCTTCTTCATAACCGATGAGCATCTGCAGCACAGAATAACTTCTCACAGATGATAGAAACTGGTAGTCATGAGTGAATTTCTAAGTTTTCATTTTTAGTTTTTAAAATACTATAAAAGAAAGGACTGTGCTCCTCTAGTCCCATTCATGCATAGCCTTGGAGAACTTTAGATACGTTTTACCAGCAAATACCATGGATGCGTTACTGTGCCCATGAGAATAGCCTGTCCCAACAAGGCCACACGCAGACTGGGGAGGGCAGAGCAGTGAAGAAGAGCTACCTAATCTTCCAGCCAGCTTTGTGCTTAAGCCACCATGCCATTCTTCAAACGCAAAAATAAATGTAAGTTCTTACCGTAAATTATACAGTTGAATTTCTAGCATTGGTACTGTTGAAAACAGAATTAAGTGTTGCCAAAAAGAGTATCCCATTTTAATTTAAATAATATATTACTTGTGTCCCATCCCTGTGTGACAGCTGTCTCCTAATGCAGGTTTCAGGAGGGCACATCCAAGCCAGACCTCATGGAAGCAGCAGAATCAGGGGACCTGAGCAGGCTTTTCCGTCTGCCCTTCAAACATTGTACGCCCTCTCCAGCTCACCACTTGTCCTCCGGGACCACATCAGGTCCTGGGTCTTACACAAAAGTGCAGATTTGCTAGGTAGCTGAAGGGTCTTTATGCCACCCCATCTCCTCATTTTATTCAGGACAAGACAAGGCACCCAGCGAGGCGCCTTGCAACCCCACAGCGGCAGTGACCCCAAAATGCGGCCCAGGCAGAGCTGGAGCAGGGAGGGCACCGGCCCCATACGAGCACCGTTTCAGAGGGCAGCACAGGGTTCCTGCAGCCCCCATGGCCTGCCCCGCTCTGCTACTGCTCTCGAGACACTACTGGGCCGAGGAAGCTCGTGACCGCTGGCCCCACAGTGGTTGCTCCACAAGACGTAGAGCCTCCAGGACAGGCTGCTGTGCCTTGGTCGTGCAGGCCCAACCGTGCTGCTTCCCCTTCCCTCCCTGCACAACAGGGGAAGGAATGGGGCAGCGGGGGGGGTGCGAAATCTGAAAGTATTTTCCCGAAGTCGTTTCACAGTACCTTCCATATGGCGATAACCCATGGCACCTTCATCCATCCTATACCTCCGTGCTGTCCGGAGAACTTCTCTTTTGGAGGGAGAAAAGAAGGGGGAAAATATTCCGGTATTTCTGAGGTGCAGAGAGAACACATGGCAGCACATACTCTTTCTGCTGCATTCAGATTTCAGGACAGAAGGCATTTCCACCAACAGGGACACGTTTTTGCTCCCAGTGCTGTGAGGAGGAAATCCCTGAAGGAAACAAAACTGCATCCCTGCTCCCGCAGTAAAGCTGGGCGGGTACTGACCCCCTCCCAGTGATCGATGCACATCTACAGGCCCTTTGCAATGCAAACTCTGGTACGTAAATATGCACTGAAGGCTTTTCAGAGTGAATGCCATTGAACCACTGGGCTGACAACTCAGAGCAGTGATATTCTGCTGTGTAAACGCATGCACAGGGACTGTTCCAGGTCCTCCTTCAGCACTCCCAGCATGCAAACAGAGTGCTTCAACACCCAGCCCCGAGATGACCATTTCTGATTCTTCCGTTTAGAGAATCCCCCAAAGGTGGCCCTGGGCCGTCTATTTTTTGGAACAATGTCAGCAATACGCACATTATGTCTGTAAAGGATGACGCCGTTACTGACTCACAGAAACAAGAAAGCCATCTCGCACACTCAGCCCAAAAGAAGACAGAATTATTTTTACTGGCCAGAAATAAATCTCAAACACAGTAGCTTTATATATCTACTGAAAATGCAGACATCTTCTTTGATGTTTAATAGCTGTGCAGATGGAGAAGTCTCCTTAGTGGTTTTTAGTCTTTCTTTGGAAAATGGGGCATGACTCTCCCTTGGCTGGGTGTGCTCGCAGGCAGCCCTTGCCTCCCTCCTCTTGCACGCTGTGGTGGCTGGCAGCGGTCTCAGGAGGCACGCGTCCTGCCATCCCGCTACATCACCCAAAGAAAACCTGCTAGAAAAGCCCTGCAAGGAGCTGAGAACCTCAATATTCCTCTTTGCCTCTCATAATTCCCCAAAAACAAGCAGGCTAGTTAGGCTTTGGGAAGGAGAATAATGCAAGCGGCACAGGACTGTGGCCCTAGACAGCTCCTCTACTCCTGCTTCCTCACTGCCTACAAGGGTAGCCTAATTAATTGACTTTATTGAATCTCTTCCTGGGTGCAGCTTGTTGATGCATCAGCTAATAAAAAGAGAAGCTAAGCTAACACTTACAGAAAATGACAATATCAGGAGTAGGCAGGGTGCTTTGTGTTATGTGTCACAGCTCATAATGGAGGCAGCGGTTGACATCTTTGTTAGCTCCTACCTTGGTATATGGTCCTGTGTGTGCACACGTGCGTGCGCCTCTGCATGTGTCGCAAGGAGAAGAAAGAAAAAGCAGATGTGTAGAAGGTAACTTCAACGCCTTATTATACCATACAGTATTTCTGTGTACTATAGATTGAAAAACTATTGTAAAACAGATGAGGACAGTTTCAAAATACTGAACTATACATGGACACAAGGTGTAAAAAGCCTTAAAAAGAATTATATTTTAATGCTGTTTTACTGAAATTCTTTTAAAATTATGTATTTGAAAGCGCTTTGCTTAAAAAAAGTTTTTACAGATTCTGATGGTATAATGAGGTATAAAGCTGCAATCTTGCAGAGGAGTACAGTGTAAATGAACTAATTAAACCTGATTTTAACTATTTCCTGTAGAGCATAACTGGTAGAATATATCACTTCCAAATGCAAAAATAAAATTATCAGCAAAGACTTTACTCATTTAAGAGCCACCACAGAGCTAAAGACAAGGACATATGCTGCTTTTTTAAAATGTCAGAAATCTATTTCACAGTGTTAATGACCCCTCAATGCCCCCTTCATATTTAATCAGCGAGCTACTAACCTTTCCTCAAAAAATAACCTGACTTTGATGTTGATCATATCTCTATGCTTTTTAATTGGGTGAATCAAGTATAAATGAGAAAATTTTGAAAATCTAAACAATGTGACTCCTCAAAGCTAAGCATACACAGAACTGTTCAGTGAGGCCAAAAGAAAAATGAATATTCACTCCAGGGAGTATCTAGCTGTGTCATCTGTTCTGCTGCCACCTTAGCCTGTTATTCCGCAAAAATCTTCTACACACATATCTCTTCCCATTCTGAATTCTCTTACTAAGGACCTTGGTCCCAACCTTCACTGATTCCCGTAAGAGCAAATTCTCTACTTTTCAAAGGTTTTTCCTTCTCTTTTATTAACCTACTTGTTTCTGCAAGTGAAATACTGCAAGCCTAAACTAAAACCACACCTGCTTCAGCAGACACTGTGCAAGCAACTTCTTACAGCTCTGCAGATTTATTTCCATACTGATCTAAATAGCATTTCTTATGTTTAACTTCTAAGTGCCCATAAACCAAGATGAAGTTAGCTAAATACCATGAAGCATCCATGGTGTTTCAGACAAGACCAGCAAACTCATTTAACCATTGACCTCAAGCAAGCATAAGCCTTCGATTTTGGAATAGAAAGACTTAAGGAATTTACATTCTGCTTTTTTAAAGGATGTGAATTTACTTAACAGAAAGCACTTCAAGAGTTAGATAAAACAGTCTTATAAAACCAAAGGTTTCTGATAAAATAACATTCTTATTCATACTCTGTTCCCAGAAATGCAGTAGCTCTGATACTGTAAGTTTTAAGAGCAGTTCCTGATGGGTTTTTTTCCTCTCTCTTTTTTCTTTTTTTTTTTTTTTTGGAACCTATTTCAAAAGCTTAAGATTTAATCTGTGAATTATTTTTAAAGACAATTGTCGTGATTGATGCAAATATTACAGACTACATGTTTTTTAGGGGTCGTCTTTTTTTAGCTGCTGTCTTAGAGCAACACCTAGTGGCACACTAACTCTGCATCCTCCCTCAAAATCACTTGTGATGCCAGAGATTTCTGATGGTAATTTACTATGACAGGTTTACACACACATACTGTAGGAGGCATTATCCCAACCAGTCTGGGGAACAACTTACACGTTTTTACAGTATTTTCATTATATTCAGAGTGTAATTATTAAAAAGTCTGAACTTAGACACTCAAATTGATAAGAACTGTTGAGTACCTTAGCTTGTTTTTTGCAGCTGCACCCATGTTTAAAACTCTACCTTTTTGTCTTCGTTTGTCCAAAAGAAGCGTATTTTCTGTATAAATTTCTGCATTCAAAAAGGAAAAATATACATGAACATTCTTTCCTGATACAGCACTCAGTTTCTCTATTTGTATAGCTAGGATCTATTTGCACAAGATTTGGCACCCTGACTCAAGCAGTTAATTCTCACTCTTTTCTATAGTCTCCTCGATTTCAATAGGAATCAATCCTATTCAATTGATTTCACATTAAATCAGTTTCAATTATGTGCTTGAGTAGTTGTGTTTGTACCTCAGACTATTGTGGCAAAATTGCTTTGGTCTCTCTGAGGTGCTTTTCAAACATCTTCAGCACAAAACCTACCCTGTAAGTTATTCAGGTTTGGTCTATACTCTCTGAAGAGGAGAAAAAAAGAAAATTATTGTGATTTTAGACACATTCAGGTACTACTCAGGAAATAAAATCTAAGAGAACGTTATTTAAATAAAAGGATTGAAATAGCTCAAAAATAAATAAACATTTCAAAAGTTAAATTTGCAATAATGACTAAGGTTAGTCCTCTTACAATGTCATAAATATATTTTTAATTAGCTAAAAAGAGCATGCAAGTAGAACATTTTTGTAACTAAATTTTTACAAGTAGGTAAACCCAGCAAACTGATGGGGAGCATCAGGTGAGGTTATGTGTAATACTCTGACTGAAGTGTTAAACTATTTTAGCAGTACTTTTTCAAGTGCTGAAAGATTTTTTTTTCCCCCTTCATTCTTGTTTAGCAGTTTTGTACATTATTTATTTCTTTTAAAGTCCCAAAAATGAGTGGTATTAAAAGGGGATAGTTTGTCTTCTTCATACATTCTACAAACAAAAACAAGCCATGGAAGATTAAAAGCTAATTCTTTTAAAGTCTTGGGGAAATTGTAACCATAAGCAACTTGTTTAATTTACTAGCTACAATTAATACATTCTCATTAATAAATCAATTAGCTCAAACTACAAAACGTTTTAATTTAAAAACATGTCACCAGTGTATTTAAAGTAATTTTATTTCATTAATAAAAGGCTTTAAAAGGTACATTTTCTGCAATTAAATAGAACTCCAATTTAATAAAATTTCCATTTCCATCCACAGTAGTTTGACACAAAGAACAAGTAACATATTAAACAATAAACAAGAAATGTCATTGATATTTTAATGATAAAATGTTACATTAAGGAGTAGCAGTGTGTAGGTTTAATGTGTAGTTTACATTAAGTTGCAAATCAGCATGTCTCTATAGTTAACAGCAAATAACAAATAAACATTTCTGAAGAAAATATTTCAAAAGTAAAACAACAATGCAAGACTAAAACGAGTAACTAGTTCAATCAAGATTTCTTGCCTCATGATAGAAATTGGGGCTGAAAACACTTGGTGTATTAATTCTTGCCTACAAGTGCCACATAGACTATTTTTAAGCAACAGTATTGCATTTTTGTTGCTTTTCAAGTTTCTTCGTCTCAAACTGAGCCCAACAAATTCTTAACAGCATGTCCATGTGTTTGCCACAAACAAAACAACCTGTGACAAACACCACACCAACTCAAAGACTGAGAAACACTCGACAGTGTCTAATGGGGAAAAAAAGGGGGGGGGAAGGTACCAAAGCTACAGAAACACTCAAAATAAAGAGGAGTCTGTAGAACTACTCCACCATAGATGTCAAGTAATCAATGCAACAATAGGTGATAAGGGAAGGAGAGTTGAGCTCCTTAGCTTCACTGGATGGGCAGATCTGATGGGCACTCCTCAAGGGTAAAGCAGATGTGTTTACTTTGTAAATGTATCAGAATAACTAACTGAACAACTTTTTTTAACTATAGTTAAAATCCAGTACAGTCTAAATACTAACCTCTGCATCCTCCACATTATTCTGGCATGCTACATGATCTCTGTGAAATCGTGGGAGAAGATGACCAGTTCCACTTCATGCACATATTAGGGCACACTTTTAAAGACTAACAACATCTCTGCCCTGTGGTGAAAGAGGGTTTCATGCCACCCAGCTCTAGCCATCTAATTTAAACATCTGTTCTCTCCAGATTCTTGCCAATAGTCAGTGGAGAGAGAAAGAGATTCCTTCACTGAGGTGATTCAGACCATGTAAATCAGAGCTCTCTGGAGAGTCTGACAATAGGAGTTTGGGTAATAGGTTGATCATATCCGCTGCCTAAGACTGGATGATGTGAACACTTCCATAAATCTTTTCAGATTTATTCAGCTGCTCATTATGAGCTATAGTACTCGAACAATTTGAAGTCTAAAACTTGCTTTGGTTTGAAACATTTCACTTTCTTCTTATCTGGACAAAAAAGTAGGATTTACTTCATACATTTAAGTAGGATTTTTTTATAAACCAAAGGCAGCTGAAAGGATTCTGCTGAATCCAAATACTTTCTCAATTGTGGAAAGCTATGTGGTAAAGGTGAATGTTACAGGAATTAATGAAAGTATAAAACCAGAATTTTAAAACAGAAACTGATTTGAAACCTCCTGATGACCTCTCTGTAAAGCATTAGGTTGAAGCACTTTTCAGATATACGTCTGTTTAAACACATACTGAGTGTAAGCATCTTTGGGAGTTGAATTATTGGGTCTGACAAATTTGTAGGGCATTATAAGCATACGGATAAAGACAACCTGAGAATATGTAACTACTACAGCTAAGTGCATTCAGAAGTCTTTCTGCCAAGCATTATATTACAATCCTTTCACTTTTTCAATAACTTATTTTAAGAGGAAACAGTATTTAATCATCTACAGTGTTCGGTATCTGCAGTGTTCAGTACTAATTTGCTAAATTGCAACCTTGACATTATAAATTCGGGATTGCACCATTCTTCTCAAGATCACTGTCACTAGCTTAGTTTCATTTGTGCTATTTTCTGTCCCAATATTTGTGCTATATACTGTGCTTCAAGAAAGAGATCAAAAAGTCTGATGTCCACTAGACCCTGTGGAA
The DNA here is from genome assembly GCF_000687285.1 of Phaethon lepturus. NCBI lineage: Eukaryota > Metazoa > Chordata > Aves > Phaethontiformes > Phaethontidae > Phaethon > Phaethon lepturus. The sequence continues at coordinate 28,142 of NW_010517095.1, read as the reverse complement.
GAATTAACTTCTCTATCTTACCTTGTGTCACAAAGTTTAGTGGCCTGACAATACTATTTTCCACATTTGAAGCCGCAGCAATGGATATGTTTTGTGGGAGTTTTACATAATGAAATAAATAAATGGTACAAACAGTCTATTATTGATTTTCAGAGTAGGACTCTGATGGTTCACAAAAAAAATACATTACAACAAAACCAGAAGAAACAGCAGTCGAAATTTGCCATTAGCAATAATCTAGGAATTGTATTAAGTATTTAGTGACAATTATCATGTAGCAAGGCATTCTTGGAGACCAAAAATACACCTAATTTACAGTGTTGGTTAAGACCCAGTGTTGCCAGGTATTAAGTTTCTCCTGGTGGGTACCAACTTCCTTTTACATTACGAAAAAACACCTATTTGTTGTCTTGTAAATTCTGCATAAAGTGGAAAAAGACTATACTTACGTGTGTTGCCTGTTAGCATTTCATCTTTCTTCATAAAAATCCAATAAAATTGTAAAGAAAAAATAAACAAAAAAAGAAATTCAAACTAAATCATTACAAGAGCAAAGAGCTCCCATGGCTTTGCCTGCAAGTCATCAGTAAAATCAGCTAATCTGAATTTCAGATTTCAATCCGACATGAAAAACAGGATAGCAGAAGTTTTTTTTGACTGAAAGGCTAATGGAGAAAAAGTAAAATCTGAACCTTTATAGTACATGAGATGATACACTTTCTGATGGTAGAGCTATTTGCAGAATGAAACTAAGCAGACCTCAAAGTCATATATGGAATTTATAATTCACTACATTCACCAATTTGAAAGAAAGCATTCTTATTTGTAAAACTGAAAATTGTAAACTTTCAGGTGTTGCCCTAAAGCTAAAACAATTACTCGCTCAAAAAGTATTGTTGCTTTATTTACATTCTGCAGGAATACAAAGGAAAAGTATCTTGGTTTCTCTCCCTCTATCCTTCTCAAAAACATTTGAGATTTGAGAATACAGTTATACAGCATGACATTTTTCTCTCATGACTCTCAGAAACACAAAATCAACATATTTGCTAGTTGGAAGGACAGCAATAGGATAGGGGCAGGAGGCGGTCCCCTGACACCAGCCAGTAAAGATAGGGAATGAAGGATAAGAAATCATCCAAAAATACCAAAACCAAACAATAAATCTCAAGTGTCTGTTAGGGTAAATGGAACAAACGAAGAACAGACAAAAGGATCGCTGGTAGGGGGGTGTATATATTTTGTGCTGAAATTTTAAATACCTCTAATTTAAAATTATATAGATTTCAAGGTTTCTTTATTTCCCGTTCATCTTAAACTCTACCACATGGTTCAGTCCAAAATCATTTCAAATAAAGTTCAGAAGGTTTAGGAAAACTTTTCCAAATGCATAGATCTTCTCAAGGAGGTACTTCCAGAGCTGAAGGGCTTATCTGTGCTGCTCGTTGTACACTCAAAAAATTCTCAGTCCGCAGCTGACCATAATGTTCGGCTGGCTGTATACAGAAAGAGATTTGTGCAAAGCCTCGGACTGCAGCTTTCAAAAGTAACTAATGATATACAGGGTGCTTCCAGTGCACAACTTGGGATATCTTGAAAATGTCTGATTTTCAGAAAATCTTATTTTTCTGTTTTCCTGAATGCAATTACAGCTACACATCTAAAATTGTGAAGTGTTTTTGATATCTTGTTCTACATAGCCCCACTCAAATAGGCTATCATGAGATTGCATCACATTCTCATCCTACATCTTGAAGCTTAAGCAAGCACTGTAGTCCTCCTGAAGCAAAACTTCACTCACCACTTTATCAGGAGAGAGAGTGTCTCAGGGATCAGTATTGAGAGAATAACGCAGTTGCCTTCTTTGCAAAACATGGTCATAAGTTGCTTCACTAAACATGGCCGTTTTAGTATCAATGACAGGAAGGTGATAAATTCTCATGCACTACAACAAGGTTATAAATTCGTGTCACCATCTGATGTCATTATTTGGAAAAATCTAATAAAATAATATGGGTTTCGTTCATCTAACTGTAAATAATTATTGATAATGTGGTCTCATTCAAAACTAATCACTATATAAAATCTGGTTATGCCCAGTATTTTTTTTTATATATATATAGTCACCCAATAGCTCCTAAATGCAAAGTATGTTTGTATGTGTATATATATATGAAGAGGTGAGAGAGAAGGAGGCCAGAAAAAGTATGTATGTCACATAGCCATATCATTATAAAAAGGATGTCTTATTATTTGGCTTGCTCTGGTTATTTGTGTTTAACAGACTCAAATCGGCTAGTGTTCTGCATTTATAGAAATCCTAGTAAAGTAGTATATAGTGACATCGAATAGGCCCAAAAGCCATATACTCAGTTCATACTTTCATGGCAACGCTTTATAAAATGTTGAGTTTCATCAGCTCCTGAATTGAAAAGATTTATTTGCCTGTCATGTTGAATAGAGTCTGAAAGAAGTTTAAGGAACAATTGACCCTGAGCAGCGCTGCAGCAAAGTCTTCTGGGCATCAAGCAGAAGGCAGCTCAAGATTTCCAAGATAACTCAAATTGTCTCAGTTATGAAAAAAAGCAACATAGCTCACTGTGGACTGAAAGACTCAAGAGGATTTTCATAATTAAGACTAAAGCTTCTTCAAAAGCTGCATTTGCATAAATACAGTTAAATCGCCACTTGCATATGCTTGGCAGGAAAAAAAATCAATACAAATTTGGGTTTGTATTATTTTCTTTCTTATTTTCACTTTTAAATACAGTTCTTCAAACTTAATCCACATGGGGATTCTTGCTGAATGAAAGAGAAGAAAAAATGAATCGGTGCTGGCATCTCAGGGTGGATGTGCGTGGTGGATGCACATCCTTGCCAGCACTTAATGATGCACAGTCACACATCTCAGGTTGCAACGCTGGCAGCGGTGAGAGCAAGGGGTCCTGAGGGATGCAGTTAGAGCCTGTAATATGCAACAGGATTAAGCTTCTGCTGTCCACCTGCACCTCTCTGCCCATGAACACCTGCATATCACATGTCTAGAACAACTTTCTTCCAAAAATGAAGACCTCAGTTAAGTCAGTACCTAAGCACAACGGGAGGTTTAAAAGTCTGTTTCTGCCCACCCCCTTTTCAGGCAGTTTCAAACTTTTTTATTCCTGGGCACACAGAGACCTCATCCTATGTATCTGTGCAAAATATACTCGGGCTTCATCCCAGAAATTTCCAAAGTCTTTAAAAGCAATTATATTAGAAAGAAAAATCACAGCTCCCAGATGGCCCCCACCTCCCTGTGATGCATTTATTTCAAGGATCCTGGATAGGGATCATTGTATCCTACCAAGTACCGTGCCATATCTGGGAACAGAACAGTTCTGTGGGTCTGTGAGAGCCTTGTGTCCTCCTGCTGCTATTCACCATGCCACATTGTCAACAGGGTCAGATGGACCATATGTGAGATGTTGGACAGCAAAGTGTTCAGCCACTGGCATACGGGGCTGAGCAATAAGTTGCTGATGGATGGACTTGGTCCCCACTAACTGGAGCAATCCCTTCTCTGAGACAGGTAACCTGAATGAATGTCTTACAAAAAATTTAACATACGACATAGCAAGCAGCATCTGCTCAGGACAGGCCTAAGATAAGGACGTGACATTCTTTACAGGGGCCTATTTTGTAATCTTTTTTGTTTAGTGCTGAAAATGAAAAAAATGAGAAAAAAATACTGAGGGTGCACCATGATGGATGCAAAATCCTCACCTCTGAGTTGAGGTACTGAACGAAGAATTACAATTGGATTTTTGTACAGTTGAATTCGGGTGAGTGGAAAAATATTTTTTTCAGATAGAATTAAATAGTTAAACTGAAATTTAAAAACATATTTTTATGAGATTTTCCGCAAGAGTAAAGTCAAATGAAATTGATATTGATAAAGCTGAAATGTTTACTTGTTTCAATAAATTCAGACTTTTAGATCTTCTCATAAAAATTGCCAATATAACAATTCTTTGCTGAAACAAACACAAACTGGTGCACTTAGGTTCACTCATTACATAACACTTGTTACATATGTGTATATATAAAAAAAAGTATATAAAAACAGTCATTATGTACATATTATATTTATTTTTATGTAGTTATACACTTATGTAAATCATGGCATTCTACTTAATTTTAATCATTCTAATCAAAGGTCAAAAAAACCATCTTTGACACACCTGAGGGATGGGATGCCATGCAGAGGGACCTGGACAAGCGCGAGGAATGGGCCTGTGTGAACCTCATGAGGTTCAACAAGGCCAAGTGCAGGGTCTTGCACCTGGGTCAGGGCAACCCCCTGGTATCAGTACAGGCTGGAGGATGAGAGGATTGAGAGCAGCCCTGACGAGAAGGACTTGGGGGTAGAGGTGGATGAAAAGCTGGACATGACCCGGCAATGTGCGCTCGCAGCCTGGAAGGCCAACTGTATCCTGGGCTGCATCAAAGCAGCGTGGCCAGCAGGCTGAGGGAGGTGATTCTGCCCCTCTGCTCTGGTGGGACCCCACCTGGAGTCCTGTGTCCAGGTCTGGAGCCCTCAGCACAGGAAAGACATGGGCCTGTTGTGGTAGGTCCAGAGAAGGGCCACAAAAATGATCAGAGGGATGAGGCACCTCTCCTGTGAGGACAGGCTGAGAGAGTTGGCGGGGTTCAGCCTGGAGAAGAGAAGGCTCCAGAAAGACCTTATTGCAGCCTTCCAGTACTTCAAGGGGGCCTATAAGAGAGATGGGGACAGACGTTTTAGCAGGGCCTGTTGCAATTGAACAAGGGGTGATGGTTTTAAACTAAAAGACAGTAGATTCAGACTAGATCTGAGGAAGAATTTTTTCACAATGAAGGTGGTGAAACACTGGCACAGGTTGCCCAGAGAGGTGGTAGATGCCTCATCCCTGGAAACATTCCAGGTCAGGTTGGACGAGGCTCTGAGCAACCTGATCTAGTTGAAGATGTCCCTTCTCATTGTCAGGAGATTGGACTAGATGACCTTTAAAGGTCACTTCCAACCCAAAGATTCTATGATTCTATGATAATGTGATATCATATCAGCTTCTCTAAAATGAAGCAGGTTATTTAGATCCATCTGATGTCTCAGTGAAATAGAGGGAACTGAGGAGCACTGCCTGGGCTACAAAAGGCAGTAACTCCTGGGGGCCAGGCTCTGCCGCACGGGGATTACTAAGTACGAAATGTCAATTGCAGCTGTTGACTGACATTGCAGTTGTCCATAATGGACTGTCTAAAACATTTTAACTGCTCATTAAGTCCATTAAACTTTGGAGGCGAGGTGACAGTTATATGTACCCAGAACCAGTGTAAATACAACATGCAAGTCACATGCTTCTATTTTCAGGCTATTATTTCAAATTTGGCTAATGAAGAACGAGTGATTTTACATCAGCACATTCTAGGGTTGAGCTGCTTTATAGCGTGCAAATCCAATCACCTCAGCTGGCTGTGTTCCCAATGGCAAGACGAAAAGCTGGCCATTAAATTGTTGTATAAAGTGATATTGTGACCGTTGGCAATGCTCAAGTTAAGGTTGTGTCAGCAATAGCCTTTCCATTACAAACCCCCATTTTTCAGGGGGTTTTATGCCTTGAGATAAGATTCAGTTGTAATTCTTCATTCAGTGCCTCAACTCAGAGTTGAGGTTTTGCATCCATCATGTTGCACCCCTGGTATTTTTTTCTCACTGATTCATTTTCAGTACTAAACACAAAATATTACAAAATGGGCACATGTAAAGAATTGCAGCAAGCAGAACGAGCAGTGCTTCTGCCATTTTTCTGAAAAAGAAACTGGAAAGAGGCCTCAAACTCTCCAGCAGCAAAACTTCCCTTTTCACCTCAGGGTACCTACCATGCATCAGGTATTCTAAGCTAAAAACACAGCCGAGACAAAACCTGCACCCTTGCGCAAAGCTACCTTCTGCATTGCCTTCACTTGTATTTTTTCCTCAGGCTACCTGAAATACATAGTACCCTAAGGTAAAACACAGCTTCTGTGGTCTTAAAGACAAGCCCTAACAACCATCCCGATCCTGCCAGCAGTTGGGGGCAGCTTTATTCTCAAAGAGGTACTAATAGCCCAACATCAGGAAGCAAAAAATGCATGCAAAAAAGTCACAGTCCTTGTTAGGATGAAGGGATGTACTGTAGCATTTTTCCTTATGCCCAATGTTAGAGACAGTTCAGGCCTCTTAGCATGCAGAGCAGCTGCCTGTAAAAAGCTGGCTGGTGAGAAGGGCCGCCTGGAACAGCACGATTTTGTTTTCTTGTTTCAACTTAGATGATCCTTTATCTTGTCTGAGCAGGCATTGTAATGTTCTTAGATGGTGGTTAATGAGAAGTCAGTGCTGGAGTTGATAACTAAAATGTCTTTTATATAAGAACAAGTAAACAGAAAAAAAAACTTAGGTGAAAGGGGCTGATGAGAGAAAAATCTCTGCCTCTCCCATTACCTGCCCCCCCCACCTGCCCAACCGGACAACTGCAGCACCCACGATGCTTCCAGGTCTGCCACGCTTCAGCACCAAGCCAACAGGGCCAGATGCAGTTATAAAAGCCACATGGGTTTCCTTTGTCACCTTGCACCTATAGCCAAGTTACTCGGTCTGCTGTACCCCTAAAGAGAGTCCCCGAACACAGGCTGCTCGTGAAGCGAGACGAGGGCACAGCGTGGGCACCGTGCTCCCGGCGCACCACAGACCCCAACGGTTATGCAGGCAGGAGGGCAACAAAATCAGAGGCATCATTTTTGTGTCTAAATTTCTAGCCCTTTCAGTAGTTTACAGTTTGCCTATTCAAACCACTTTATCAGATTTACAAAGAGAACTACTCAATAAACTTTTTGTCTGTGTTTTTTAATGAGAATATGTAGTCAGTGAACAACGTTTCCTGTAAGTGATATTTTAAATTTGACAACACTGAGGTTTTTTTTTAATTCTCATTAAAAAAAAAAAAAAAAACCAACATATTTTGCTTTAGGTTGAAATGACCAATGAAACCACTTAATTTCTGTTTTGAAGCTGAGGCTTGACATCTATACAGCTTTGTACGGCCAAGTTCTACCACAGTGTATATGCTGGTATGGGTCTCAGTTTCTCATGTTAAAACCTTTTCATTTTCTACAAAAAAATATTCCTGGAGCAAAGACTTAAAAGTCTGACCCAATGAGTGTAAAGAAATTATTCAGAGAGAAACAAGTCCAACAGAGAAGAAAGAGGTTGAGTCTGTAGCTGAGGTTTGTGCTGAGAAGGAATTGAAAAGAAGAAAGCAGAGCCCTAGCAGATCAGTTCAACGGTTTTCTGCGCAGACTGTTGCTGAACTTTGACAGCACAGTTAGCATTGCCCAGAGAAGAAACACCCTCAAGTCACTTAGAAATTAAAGATTTGACCCTTCCAGTGTATATTCTTGTATACTGTATACACCCATTGCCTTAAGTCCTCAAGTGCTACAGCAGCATGCTTTGCCGGTCTGAAAGATATTATGCAATGCTGCTTCCTGCTTTAATTATTTCAATTATTTTAGAGTAGCATCAGCAACATTCAAGACATGTTTAGACTTCTCATTGTGAACAGGACTAAGTGTTTAATGGGAATGCCATCAACATGGCAAACAAATAGCCTGACCTTGAAAATTTTCAAAGCCAATGGATACAAGACCAAATACAAATATCTATTTAGAAGAAAATTTACTGCACTTGGCTTTATCATTCCAAGTTACTCACATTTCAATTTTCCTAAATATGCTCAGAAACCGTGGTTTGTGACAGAAAGGAGAAGAGTGGATATTGCTGCCATGGAAACAAAAACATTTTTCTTCTGTTCCAAAAATGTTGTTGTATATTAGAGACCAGTGAGGGAAAAAAATGACATGCGTATATAATTAATTTTACTCTCTGTCATGTTTTTCAGATTTCAAAAGATTGTTTCTGTTACGGTTTTCAGAAACAGAGCTACTTAACCATGTAGGAATCTTTACAGGCAATGGGGTGCACCTTTGCTAATGTACTGAAGTGAAGGTGTATTTCTCCTTGCTATACTCATGCTTCAGTGGGAATTTTATTTCCTCACTTACTGTTGTATTGGATAAGACATTCAGACAGGAGCTAGATCTGCATCTTATGTTTGGGACTTAGAGCTATTGCCTCTTGATGTATCGCTGTTAACCGGCCAAATAAAAATGAGAGAGATTTTTTATGAGCAGACAGTTTGTTAAAATGCAGGTGATCATTGTTCATTCCCTAAAAGCTTTGCTATCTTATTCTTTCTCAGGCTGAGCTCTTTCCTTTGTTCTACATACAGATGACCCTGGACTTCAATCGCAGTGGTAAAGCTCTAATTTTCTTCAAAACTGTTGTGAGTTCTGGCATTCAACAAAAGTAGTGTTTTGCCATCAGTCTGGACAGAACTACAATCCTCCCCATATACCTCTATATGCAAAAAGCACTTAAGCACTATCTCCCCTTAGATGCCATTCTTGTGCAAGAGAAGAATGAAAATGAATGTATTTTTTAATTAACAAATACACATATTCTTATGAAACTTTCTACTTTGCTCTCACATCCGTATAGAAGATAGATGTATTTCATTGCTGATGGGGAAGCATACTGGTACATTCAAGTATCTTCCACTGTTTCAGTTTCCTCTGTTTTGGAAGAGGTAGATACTTTGTGCTCCTCTTGTCTTTCAAGAGTACATTGTAGGCAATTATGTGATTTCTTATTAGCTTTTTGTTGATTTGAGCTTACTTGCTGCAGTCACTTGTGATTCTGCAACACATGCTCCATCATCTCTTTGATTTTTTCCTAATTAATTGAAGAGTCTGATCATCCACTTCCAACTAGTTTTTAAGTACCCTCAATTATTTTTTGTTTGGGAATTGATTTAGAGTTGAAACATGTCTCAACTAATTGCAAGACATAATACCACAAAACTGTATGAATTAACAAATATTAATGCATCCTTAACATCTATCCTAGATACCAATATTTATACAGACACACAGAAGATGCTGCTACAGGGTGAAATTAGAAGACAGCAACAATGCTGTTTATCCAAAGTCTGTATTTCTCTAGTAAATTCAAATCAGCATGAGGAATATACCCCATTCAGGCTAGCTGTTCAGCATCTTCTGTGATAAGAGGACTTTCTAGATGACCTTTATGCTATCAGAGGTTGTGCTTCCAACTGGTATTACTCAGTTAATGTTCAGTGTGAGGTATTTCTCCAAATGTTTTGACTGCAATATCCATCTTTAAAAAAAGGAAGAAAGAAAAAGACCACATACTTTTAGTGACTGTCATTTAAATGACATGTTATAAATTTACAAGTCATGCAAACCAGCACCAACTCATGTTCACCATAAATTTTCACAGGAAACAAAATGTGTTTAGGAACACTTCAGAGCTGTTCAAACATTAAGTGGTGCTATTTTTTAATACCTTCCATCCATGGAGTTTAGCTACCTTGTAGTAACAAAAATCCAGCTGTACAGCATCAGAAAACCAAAAGAATAGCTGGCAGTGGAGAAAAGGAAGGAAGAAATCCAGGTGTGATCTTTGGTGGTTTTAAGACCTACTCAGAATATCGTACCTTCATCAGTGATTAAAAGTCACTCCCTCTTAAAACGTATCAAGCTCTCATTTTTATATGGATGGATATTACCACATCAGAAATTCAGCCTCTCACTGAGAAAAAGGATGATAATATGACTGGGAAAACCATTCAGACAAGTAAAACCAATGCAAATGCAAACCTTCCACCACCTACTTAAAAGAGATTGACAATCTGAAGAAGTGTAAACATATGTGGGCTATATTTCCCAAAATAACAAGCGATGGCAGGTGCTCAGCTGGCACAGACACATTAGGGAGCCATCACCCTGGCAGGACAGGTGCTCTCTGAAAACTGGGCACTTTGAAAAAGGTTGAAAAGAAAGCACTCAAACATGGACATGTCCAAAAAGATTAATATGTTTTGCAAATACAAATTTTGTCTCTTTCTTAAGTCTCTCATTCTTTCCTCTCTGCATGTGTCTTTTCTTCCTTGCTCTGTCTGAAACCAGAAAAAGGAGTAAAAAACACCATGGGACTAGAATAATGAGTATATATACACATACTAATTGTATACATCCACATCAGTCAGCAGGCTGATTTTTAGATGCCATTTTGATTACATCTTTTCTTTTTTTGTTGTTTTTGGTTAAGGATATTCAGGAGGTTTTCAGAATATACATTTACACATAGCAGAGACACTGTGGGTGGAAAATACAACTTTGTTTCCGACCTATTTAAATGAATCCTGGCTGCATACCAAGAGGCTTCATTTTGGTCTGGTGAGAGAGACGGGAGTGAAATGAAGAACAAACATGAATTTCAATGAAGAAAGCCATAACTCTCTTTCTGGCCCACATCTTTAAGCATTGGTTCTCTTCCTTTTTTGGCTCCAGGAAGGCTGTAGGAGGCCTGAGAGCTTTGGGTCTCTGGACAGGCCTTAACAATGGCCAAGGTCATCCTGGATGAGTGAAGGAGAGGATTCTGCATCATACTTCTTGCAGCTTTTGCCTTGCTCTGTACTTTCCAGCAGCAGAGAGTGAGTCCTATGCAGACAGTTCACTGAAAATCCTATGATGAAACTGTCACAGTCTCCAAAAATTCAAACTGTAAATTAGACAGAAAGTAGGATGCAAGTAAGGTATCAAGAGCTTGTGTGGGCCTGTGTTGGAAGCCATATTAAAGCAGCTGGGTCTCACATCACAGAAAGAGATCTCTGACAACATTTCCGTACGCTAGAAAGGTGGGCCACCGAGGCATCTGGAGCAGCCTTTGGCCATTTTGAGCCTGCTCGCACCAGGGGGTTGCTGAGCACCCGGGGCTGGACTGATGTATCAGCTTGGTGCCTGACACTGATGGGTCTCTTAGCCCAGGCGGTAACAACCGCTGGAGGGATTGCTGTTGCCAGAGCTTAGCTCTGTTACACAGAAATTGAAAATTGGAGCATTATTTAGTTTTCATAGACATGCTTTGCGTGGGAATGTCTAGGGTCTCGGGCTGGTTGGCTCCAAGTGATGACCACGCTGGCTTCAGGGAAGCTGTGAAAACAGGGCAAGCTGGTGATGCTAACCACATGCGTGCTTCTACAGTTTAAGCACTTTCTAATCTTATAGTAGTGAAGAGCAGGGATTGTATGTGGTTTTATTCACAGGGACAATATTATCAGTCTATGGGAATGCACTGCAGACTGAAAACAACAATGGGCTGTAGAGATTTCTGAGCTAACTTTAAACAAGCAGCTTGGGTATCAGAAGCAGCCTGGTGTGGCAGCCCAGAGCTCAGTGCAGCCTAATTTAATCTGTTTAATTGTGTGTAGCTGGCATGGAAAGCAAAGCTAGATTTTATCAGATATATCTAAATGCTTCTTAATAACCTGTGCTTTCATCAGTGTTTTCTCTACGCCTCGTTCTTTGTGAGCAGTATTTAGCAGTTTATAGTCCTTCAGAGAGAGGGCTGGCTGCCGCTGTGAAGTAATCATAGAGAGCAGTGACTCAGATTTCTTCCTTTTTAGATATCCAGGCCAAATGCCACACATTCATGACGGAATTGACTTACTCTCAGGTACTACATGATGGGAAAAATCAGTCTAATCGTCTTACGTCAAAGAATAAAAGGGAAATTGTCCAATGGCCTCTGTCTTATGAAGATGCAAGGCTGGCTGGCTTGAGACAGTTATCACGGCTGTACCTGTACCACAGGGACTGTGTCGGTACTGCTCCTGATGCGCAGGCTCTGGAGCATCACGAAGTCTGCCAGGCTCTGCATCCTACCAAGGGCTGTGCACCTGGTGCCTATAGCCAGCCTGCTGTGTGTCTAACGGCGTCATCACCGGCTATAAACACAGCGCCCTGCACCTTTCCAAGGGCTCATTTGAGGTTGTGCACGGAGGTTCCCAGCGGGCACCAGAGGCCAGAGGAAAGCCATCAGCACACTGGGAAGAAACACTTCAGAGGAAGCAGAAGGTTCATCGTGTTTTCTGCATGAGTACACCTGGTGTCAAA
>NW_010517095.1:0-16015 GCF_000687285.1 Phaethon lepturus | reverse complement strand
CCTACTCCCCATGCGGCATCAACACAAAGTTAATAGAGCTTTGTTCTGCATTTGTATTTGCCAGACTCCATCCTCTGAAGCTCCCTTTCACTGAAGACATAGGGGCATATAGCGAAACCAGCTTGCCCAGAAATTAAAGAGCAAATAAAATATACCGAAGAAAGAATGGGGTGGGAGAGGATCTCCTATGCAGACATCCCCTGCTCAGCACTCTAGAAGGAAGCATTGGGTATTTTACAGGAGATGGAACAAATTTGGAAGAAACCATGGGGCTAATTTCTAAGTTTATGTCCAAGCACAGGAAAGAAAATGGTAATTATACTCAAAAAGAGAAAAAAAAAATCAAAAGAAAATTGAAAATTCTTAAAGATATATGTTAGCCAAAGAAAATATATGACCATGCACAGTGGACAACGGAACATGTAAATATCCATAACAAAAATCCAGTTTTCATGTGACCTGTTGGAGATGAGACTGTTAAAGGCAATAGCTGTGTTATACCCCTGGCAGGCACATCTGGAAACAAATCTGGGAAAACACTGAAACACTCACAAAACAGCATAAAGCCATCCTAACCTCCTTCCCACTTCCTGTATTTGATCATGTTATTACAACTCATCTTTCCAGCTAATACATGACTTGATCTAGGCACGGAAACCCCACTGGCGTTAGGGTAAAACATGGCCAGTCATTTGCTACTGCAAATTGCAGAGTAATAACACTTGAAGATACCGTGTTATTCCATCTGTAATTACTACATAATTTGCAAGACTACCAGAAGACTGTAGCGTAGAAGACAGAAATTAGTGTCTCGTGGCTATTTTGCAATAACATAGAATTCACTGTGTAGATTCTTGGTCAAATTTTAGCCTATAATTATACAGCATTTTACATAGTACCTGTATTGTCTGCACCCAGTAACATAAAGAAGAAACTGATAGCAAAGACTGATACAGGTATATTGAAGCACAAGCTTCTCAAAAGCCCTTTTCTAACACTTTCTGGTAAATTTCTAATACTTTTGAAACTATTTGTTACATTTTGCATATTTGAAAAATAATCACATAATGTCTGAAGATTTAGAGGGGATTGACCTAGATGAGGCTCAGCCTTTTTCTGTTCTGAAGTTTCTTAAAAGGATAATAATGTTATTCTGAGAGCCAGAAAATGTATCGGTCTCATAGCCTGTGAAGAAAAATGCCTAAACTAAGTATCTCGCCTGCTTTTATTTCCTTGTTTTCTCAATACATCTTATCAGGAAGACTGCTTCAAAACAGACATTGTAAATTCCGTGGATGCCAGAATAAAATACTCTGGGTCCATAGTTCACTCTCAGAAGATGAAAGAGCCCGGAGAATGGAGAGTCCATGCTGCGTTTTCGATAGGCACATCAGGAACAAAAGCAGCTCCGTTCTGCAGTGTGCCAGCCCTGCCCACACACTGTGGATTTATGGTTTTGTTTGCACAGTGAGATTTACTGATCATGAATAGCTGAAGCCCTCAGCTCACCTTAAGGCACTCGATGGACCCAAGTGCCACGAAGGCAGTGAGCAAAATTGCCAGGGAGGGCACAAACGTCCAGAGGGGACGCAGGAGAGGTGGTAAAATGAAAGAAAACCGTTCGGTAGGGAGCAGCTGTAAGATAGCAGATGACAAGGGGCTGGTCTTCATTCCACACCAAATGTAATGGCCTCACTTTCCCTGGTGTCTTTCCCCGATATGGGTGGGACCTTGGGCTCAGAAGTGGTACAGGAACCTCCCAAAAGACAGATGACATCTCTATGCATCTCCAACAGCAGATGAGGGGACATGCTGCAGCCACAGCAGCAACTTCAGCTATTATGTCTTAATTACTTTACCAGTAGAGGGGGGGGAGTTGAATGTAAATTATAAACTGGGATTTGTTGTAGAAATCTAAAGACTTTCATGTGGTTTATAACCACACTTAAAATGCTATTGTCCCTCCTTAAACTCTTGCAAAAGTTTGTATTAAAAAAAAAAAGGTTGCCAAAAAAAATATATTACTATAATTTCAGAGCAATGTAAAATAATATTGATCTGCTATAAGCACTTTCCCAGTATATCACAATGCATCTTAAAAAGGGGATGAGTATCACCATTCCCACTTTAAAGAAACAGCCTATTATTTTGCCCTATACGGAGAGCTTGGAGAGAGAAAGAAATAGAGAAATAAACCACCAAACGGTTGTTTTCCGTTTTACTCAAAGATATTAGATGAAATGAGACAAGGTTTTCCACTCTGTTTTCTCCATCTCAAAAAAAAAGAGATACATCCCAGTACTAAATTTGTCTTCCGACAGCCTGGTTGTCTGAAGCTAGGACAGTGCAGTAAGGAAGGATTACAGCACGTGTGCTTCATTCTTGTGCTGTCCTGTAATTGCTTGTTAGTGGTTTCTGTGTGACCAGCAGACCGGATGCAGATTCTTACGGGGTTTATGGCATACTTCCTCCCCATTTGGGAGCTTAGAGATGAGGTGGTACCTCACGGAGGGGCAGGTACAGAGCCTCACAGAGCTGTACACAGACCTTTTGCCTTATCAGGCCATAAGGGGTAGACAGAAGTGAATGGTACAGCTGCCGCCTTCCATTCCAGATCTTTTGCAGGTGACTGAGCGAGCGAGCTCTTTGCTGTTCCCACCCAGATCCCCTGTTGTAACAACTACACTGTGGCATCTGCCTGGTATTTAGGGGTGTTGCCGTGGTCAGAGGAAATTGCAGGATACCTCAGATCCCAGGTACCCTTAGTTGTGCCAAGGTTTCAGGATAATGGTAGCCTTTCCTCATATGCATCTGTAAATAACGAAATTTACTCTCCCAAATTGATTGAGGGAGAGATATGATCTAACTGAATCTTTGGTCAAGACCTCTTCCTTCTTACAGCAGTGGCAATTTTTTGTCTCTAATGTCCTTTCAGCTAGTGAGACAACATACTAAAGGCCAAGTGTTTTATTCTGTAGTTGACACAAAATTATCTAGAAATTTTATGTTATTTTCCTCATGAAAAGGATATAGCTCTGATGAGTTACCAGAGTCATTTCAGAAATATGCTGCATCACACACATGCAGGACATCCGTATGAAAAGCATGAAAACAACATAACCTGGAAAGTTTTCAGCTGCTTGTAAATTTAATTTGTTTTTGAGATAGGCATTATGAGTCTTTTAAAGTTAAAATGAATGAGGAAGCTCTTGGGATCCATGCTCTTTTGGATGCATGGTGGTAGGATGCCAGTGAAGCAGAGAGCAACAATACAGTCGTCGTTCCAGGAGGGAAGTGTTCCATCCTAGTGCCACACCTGGCATGACATCCATCTCACCCAAGAGCCGATGCATGCAGTCACAGCCACTCGTACCAGCATGGGACGATTGGGTCATGCTCATGTGCATTAAGCATGTGCTACCTCACCTTTGGGCTCTAGCTCCCTTGGTGAAGAAATCCGGATAAGGTTCAGGAGATAATTCTTTCCTGGGATTAATTTCTATAAAGCATGCACATAACTGCACCTCACGCTGCCTCCCAGGTCTGTCTGTTCCTGGTCACAAACTTCCCAGTTCTCCATATGCCGCAGCTGAGGGTGCACAACATGTGTCTGGGAAATCACACTACAGAAACACCATTCTGGCATGCTGCCACACAGCCCTCTCACTGCTTACCTACTGAAAACTATTATTATTATTATCTTCATCATCATCATCATATTATAATACATCTTAAAGCCCAAAGGGCTGCATGACCAAAGTCCAGGTGCTAGGCAGTACTGAGATGACCCATTCGTTGTAAAGAATACTTTTGACCAATGCGGACATGAGCCCTTCAGTACCACTTGGCATGATACTGGTCATTAGAGTGGAAACCATCATCACAACTGCAGATTCGATGTAGATATGAGCGTAGTCTGCACTTTATGTCTCTATAATCCTTTCCATGAACAAGCACCACCTCAGAGAGATTGACTAGCCTGACACTGGATGTAATCTCAATCAAAAATTTCGTGGAATGATGCCGTACTGCTTACCTACCTATATACTTTCTGACGTCATTTCTCATAGGAAGCTCAGCCATGCAAGCCACATTACAGTTTGGACCCGGTCATAGTTTGGTTTTGATATGAAAAGAAGTACCTAACAACAGGTGATTTAGAGGGCACTATATCCTCAAGACAAATTTATGGCAAAGCCATGAGGAGAAGGGTTGGGGAAAGGAAGGGTAGCTGGCTCTACCACACAGAGACAGCCAGCAGCCCGGTTTTCACACCGTGTAGCCATCGCAGTGTGGCTCTGTAGATGCAGTATTTGACAGAGAGAGCTGAAAGCAGCTTTCAGGATAGACCAAATACACAAAAATAAACACCATGTGTGCAAATAAATGTAAAACTGGCTGAAGGCCTAACGGGATAACCCGAGGTCAAATTAGCAAAATTTTGAAGGTCATTTAATTTCATTAACTCATATGTAGCAACTCCAAGTAATTTTTAAGCGTGTTTTGCCTATAAAATGTATGTTTTCATTAAACGCATCATTACTTTTATGGCCTCTGCAATCAATCTCCCTTTTCTTCCGTTTTAAACATGAGAAACCAATCAGACATAGACACAAACATTTATATTGATGAGTTTCTTTCTAAGTGTGTGTGATAGCTTAGAGGCAAGAGAATGTGTTATCATTTCATGACATATGATAAAAAAGATGCTTTTAACTACTAGAGGAGAAACACACTTCAGAAAACAAGGCCTGACACCGGAGATGGGGAAAACATCCATGGACGATAGGAGAATACAAAACTATTTTTCTTAGTCATGTGTTTCTTTTTCTTTTAGTACATATTGCTCACTCAGTATAGGGCTCAGTACCTACAAATACTTCTGTTTTTCTACACTACTTACACAAAATACACAGCCCTGTATACAATGCACAAGCCTGACATTTCAATTCGTCTCTTCTGTTTCTATCCAAAACCTTGAAACACACCGTCATTTTATCTCCAACAGTGTCATCACCATTTCATCAAACTTCTTCAATCAGCACCAGCAGGAACCCATTCTAAGGACTTTTTTCAAAGAAATACAATCAGGAAAGTGCTCGGTATCAATATAAGAGCCATTTTCCCCTAACCTAACTCTGTGAAACAGAGAAATAATTTTTGGTGAACCTTTCAAAAAATTCAATCTATAAGACAGAAGCAGTAAGGAAATTTTCCACAGAAGAAGAAAACAATTTCCTATTCAGACCTATAGCAAATCCTACATTATCGGAGAGGACAGATGTTTGGAATACTCTGGGAAATCGAGAAAAAGGTAGAAATTGTATGTTCAAGGGAAGCTCTGAAGAATACAGTGCAGCAACAACTCAGGGTCTCTCACGTCCAGGAGATTTTATTAGCAGCAACCCAGTTCCAGCTGATTTCTTCTTCTTATGCTGGCAGTCTCTGTGGTTTACCTATATAAAGTTTTTCCAGGGTTGTGAGGTGTGGGAATGACTCAGCAGCCTGAGCGTTCTCCCCAGCGAGCTTGCTCGGCGCACACGGCCACGGGCTCGGCGGGCGGGCTGTCACATCGGGAGCCTGTCAGTCTCCCGTACCTGCAGCCCTGGGACAACCGCCCTCGCTCTGCTCCTCAGCCAGCCCTGTACCCAGCACGGCCACCTTCGTGCAGCATCACGCACCAATTTAGAATAAAACGCCCTAGGCTACAGCTGGCTGCGCACACAGCTAGCCAGCATGTTACCTGGTGTGTCATACGGTTAATCCACAAACTGAGTAAATCCTGTAAGGAAAATTGTGTTGACTGTATTTGTACCAAAAAGCGATAATCAGCAGCTTGTAATGTAAACATTTAATAAAAACTGCAGCCAATAAAAAAAAAAAACCCCACTTGGGCAAGTACAATTATGTGAGGATAGTGCATACATGTACATTTTTTGCCAAAGAATAAATGCTAACTTTATCATTACTGACCTGCTTAGAAGCTAAACTGCAGTAACTGTCTCTTATTATATGCTTGCAGGATCTGACACAAGTGGGGCTCTGCTCTCACTCAGGGCATTATAAATAAAAATAATTAAATGAACGGCTGAAATCACAGCCCCCATCACTGCATTCTTTTTTCCCCCTTTCTCATCCCTGTATACCTCACCTCAAGCTTAGAAACAAATGATTCAGAACCAGTTTATCACTAACAAACACTATCTCGTTGCTTACAGTGGAAATATTTGCTCATGCATTTTTGTCTAGACACTCTATACTTCAGGAATTCAGTGTGCCTTCTGGCCTCAGAGTGACTCATTAAACAGCAGATATATACAGCACAAGCAACCAAAGGGAGGCAATGAAAATAATTAGCCAGTCCTGTGGTTCTAGAAAACTCAAACAGTAATTGAAGTAGATGGCTCTGCAGAATAAATAATTTTCAAAAACGTAAACTCTGCTGGTTTGGAAAATAAATACAGTGGTTAGTGCAGTGGTGAATGCTTGGGCTGGATTGTTCCTGCTCCAGGTGGAGAAGGGAGGGGAAACTTAGACTGTTCATGACCCACCATAGTTGTCCACTGCGCCCAAAAGAGCTCTAAGGGGACGTGTGCCAGCTCTTGGGAATAATGATCTGGGGCTAAGAGGAGGACTTGAGAGCATTTCATACCTTAGCTGGATGTTAAACCCCCTGAATCCAAGCCTCTCCCTCATGTCAGCTTGCTCAGTCTTTGAATTTGTGGTATTTTCAACGGAATAAGGAAAATTACATTAAACTTACTTACAATGCACATTTTTCTGCTTCCATAACCCGTAAAATCTCAACATGCATTTTCTTTTATATAATGTATGCAGAATAGAGTGCTTGAGTCTTTAAAATTCTAGCTCCCAACACTTTCTCAATGCAAGTCTGCTGCTTTCTGTTTGAAAAAGAATCAGGAACATGCAGGTAATTGCTGAATTAAAGAGAGGGAGCGAGAAACACCTGCAAACTTACTCATTTTGCAATAGCACCTTGCAATACATATCTGGAAGTCAAAAGATAATTCAAAACCCCAAAATCATGTCTGTGGCCATCTCCAGTCCATCAAGGCATTGCAACCAATCAAAGATTTAAGCTGACATTTTAGTAGTAAAGAAGAAATGAGAGAGAGATGAGAAAGGGTCTTGAAAATAAATACAAGTGACTCACGTTTGATTGAAAGAAAAGGAGTGGCAGCTGAGGAACCCAAAGACACAGCTGATTTCAAATTAGTAGAGTAGAGAAATTATCTTTGCAGTAATTATCACAGCGTGAGTGGATGTGAGCAGGGCAAGAAGGCAATTGACAAAGGAGGAGATGGAACAAAGACATGAAGAGAACCTGCACTAGCAATGTGTATGCACGCACGGGTAGGGAAGGCTTTCTGTCTCAGAGGCTTTGTATGGAACAAATCTGTAAGACGCAAACATAGCTTGAAAGCGAGGACTTAGAGAAAAACCTCAGCAGGTTACAGAAAAAATGAGTGACAGCTGCTGTTCAGCAAAAGGACCCGAAGGGAGGGACAGCGGGTAGGGAAGTACCCTGTGCGCGCATACAGCCCGCGCGCATTGCGTTGCACGATCACCGCCCCCGGCACCAGCTGGGTTCCTCTCCTCTGCCGCTTGCCATTCACAAGCGACTTGCGCCCAGACCGACAGCGTTGTGTGGAGTGTCGCACAACCTGCGCACAACTTCGCAACCACTTCTTCAATAAACTAAGAAGACCCGTGCTGGAACTGATTAATGCGAACACATGTAGGCGGTGTTTAACTAAGTTACAAATAAGCTACAAATTAAGAAGTCACTCCATCTCTGCTGTGAAAGCTTACATCTGTTAGATCACTTTTTAATATAATCAAATTAAGCACAACTTAAAGCAGAATTATCTTCGTGTGAACAGAGGCCTGGTTGATATAAATATCCTCAGACAGTCAGTAAATGGTCTTTCTGCAAAGCCAAGTGCGATTCCAGAATTTGGACTTGTGCTCATGCAGCTACCCTGTGAGATGGGCGAGTTTGAAACTCAGCTTAGTATCAAAAAATAATTGAAAGATTTTGTTAACATGACTGCTTCAAAAAAATACTCCTTACTGAATTTATGTCTAATAATTTGTTTGCTTTAATTAAGTTGATCTTTTTTTGCTGCAAACGAGCTTCAAATCTTTCTGACAATCCGCTTGAGAAATTAATACGGATTGGAGTTTTCCATGACAAATTTTAGCTTTTAACTTTCTGTCATTTCAGCTCAAGGGTGCCTGAAATATGTTGTGAGCGTATTACTTTAATTAAAGAAATGTGGTTATTTTGATTCTCTTGCAGAACACGTTTTCTTCAAACTGGAGACCAAAGCAGGAAAACTTCTACAGGTAAAATTAACTCCTGCGTACTTGAAAATAGGAGCTACAATAGGAACCAGTATACAGTCTACGTTACAGCTGCAACCAAACAGGAGTGCTCGAATACTCAACAAACATTTTATTTTGCAGCTTTTACTGGGTTAGCCATCAGCAACCAGAGTCAGGTTGTATTTGAGAATCTACAAAAATGCGAAGTTTCATAATAACTTTTTGTTATTGTTAACACAATGAAATATCAACTGCAAGAAAATTTCATAATAAAATTTTATTCAGGGTTTTTCTCCTTAACAAATTTATATGAAGAAAATTTTAATTTTATTTCAAAATTCCTTTTTTAATTCCATGGAAATATGTGCTATACAGACCAGTGAAAAATTTTGTCTAAAGGCAACCCATGCCATGTTTTTAGAGCAACCAAAGGAATAAAAACAACATGTACACACACACTTCTAAGTTAGTATAAAATAGTAAATGGAGAATCTGCCTTTTACCAGGACCAGCTCAAAACTATATTTCAAAACCTGTGAATTTTGGTCTAACTCTAACATTTCCAATTAGGGAAGGGACTCCAATTTTGGCACAATCATTTCTGCCTGCCGTGCCTGTCATACAAGATTCTGCAAAAGCAGCCACCCAGCCACTCTGTGGGTAGAGGGCACACATCTCCAGCCCCAGCAGCACCCTCAAGTAACCAGCACCCTCAGCACCAGCTGCACCAGCTTTCCATGGCATACACTGACAATCTTCATTGGGCCATCCCAAAGAATGTCTTTTCAACTATTAAAATAGTTCAATGGAGGAAGAGAGAGTGCATGCTCTGAAACTTCACCCTGGAAGCAAACAGTTTCATCCTTAGCGCATAAGAAAAGGAGTTGGAGAACATAGGCTGGCCCTGACAGCAAACTCCCCATAACCATCTGTGTCCAGGTGAGGGGGACCAGTCAAACGTTAATGTGAAGTTATGTTCCCACCTGGCCTCTGAAATGCAAATGATTGCATTTGCCCGGTCTTGGAATTAATTGCTGCAAGTTAATGTTAGTTGGTGTTTAAAAAAAAATGGGAATTCATTTATAAGGATTAATTACAGGGGCTATTTCCAGGTCTTTGCAGCATTCTTTGGGTGACCCAAAGGCAACCAAAGGCATTCATAAGCTCTCGCACCAACTTGGATGATGTATCACTGCCTCTGAGGCAGATGCAGCTCCTAACAGGTCACAAGCTGCCAGAGAAGCAGCATCTCCAGTCTTGTTCCTGTTAACAGCATACAACTCTGTGTATGGGCTCAGAAAGAGCTACCCAGTTTGCTGGGAAGCATTTGCTGGTTGTGTAGCTGCTGGGAATAGTTCGGAGATGGGATGGAAACATCTCGTGACCTTGGAGAAACAATCAATACAGCCTTGGTGCAAGCCAGCAATCTCCCTGGCTTCCTCAACTCTACTTCTAGTATTAATGGTACAGTTTTGATAGACTGTTTATGAAAACTGTTACAAGCTGGAGAAGCCAGGAAAGCAAGGCAGATCAGCACCTTCCAAGCAGATGTTCCTACAGCTCATCCATGGCCTGCAGTGTTGTTTTAACACGAAATTACACTTAGTCATTTGAATATAGCTAAAAATAATATTCAGAAAAACAAAAGAGCTTCTCAAAATCCAGATCCCATTTCCCTTTCGCTAGCTACAAGAGCAAGACTTAAAGCCTGAAGTCACCTCTGTGCCCAGCTTACACCGAGAGGATGCTTACAGCTACACCTACGCGGACGTAACATAGTCTATTGTTATCTGCATGTCAGTCACTGGAGTCCTCAATGGAGAGCAAAGCAGTAAGACACGTATTCTCAAGCCTAGGAGACATTTTCTACCTGGCCCTTACCTGTGACCACAGAAGGATGGGTAGCTGAAATGAATGGAGGCTTCACAATTCTTCCCAGTTCTCCATACTACTGTGATGCTCTAAAACACATGCACGCATAAACAAAATAGCTTAGGCACCTCATGAGAAATTAGAACTTTTTTGTGCCCTCTAAAAGCTCAGTAGACACTTATGCAAGGAAAAGCTTGCCACAAATCAAGTGTTTCCAGAACAAATCTAAACCTAATTGAAACAAACTGCACAGTATCACTGTGACACCAGAAATTTCCTCTAAGCAAGCCAGAAACACCCAAAGTGCCTGATGCAGGTGACAGCATCTCTACAATTTACACTCAGGCGTAACAAAATTTAGCCAAGAGCTCATCTACCTGCTTCAGCTGTTGACAAACAAAAAAGAGAAATTTGGAGGTCAGTTAAGGACAAGAAAAATACTATATGAACCCTCATTTTTATTCTCCACTCTCCAGGGAGAAGCTGGTGAGCCACTGGAAAGCAACTAAGCAAGAGGAACAAAAAACCTGTTTCTGGGCATTTTTCTGGAACGTTGTTTTGGTTTTAAATGCCTCTGGCAATGCACAAAAATTTGTGAGCAAGCTGGCCAAACATTTTATTGTTCACAGTGAACACTGGACTCCCACTAACATTTGCAAGGTGCAAATGGAGTTTACAAAACACATTAGCAGAGCTCTCCAAGCCCTAATATCTGATTTTAAATGTGTGAATATTAACTTACAATCAAATTAACTTCTGCTAAAAAACAGCTAAAAGCCAAGCACAGAGGCAGAGATGTTCCTCCTGCTGAGATCCAAGACTCCTACCCCAGATCCTGATTGAGCTAAGTGCCTACACGCAGGCAGAAAGCCCAACACACTCAGCTGGAGCTGTCAGATGACTTCCCAGACTGTGATTCACTGTCCTGTTTGTATGACCCGCTATATACCTGGCCACACGCTAAAGAAGAAAATTTAATTAGCCTACATGAAGCAAGCCAGCTGAAGACTTCCCTCTCCGTTGTACTACTTCGGTGAAGCTGATAGCAAAATAAGTGAGAAGAAAAATCCTGAAGACTTACTTGCTGAAGAAAACCTATCTTTATTTACAATGTGCCACTGCAGAGAAATGTTAATGACCTTCTCTCAAAAAAAGCAGCACATATTGTCATCCCCTAAAGGCTTCCTAGAGTAACTGTACCCCAGGTGTGACTATCTGCTCAGCGAGCTCCCTACACAATATGGCATACACCTTCATCCAGAGGTGATGTGGGAAGGGGTGGATCTTGCATGCAGTGGGCTTTTAACATCCACTGCATAATCCCTGAAGTGCAGTACCAGAGACAGGACAATCCTGAATGTGTCGGGACATGAAACGAGCAGCTACGAGTGCAGCAGAAACAAGGACAGTAGTGCTCTGTGACAACGGAGCAAGAGAGGCTGCATTGCATGGCTTCATCGGGGACTGGTTGATGTCAAGGAGAAGTCTAACTTGACGCTTAATATTAAGGCAAGGGTATCATGCCTCTCATGTGTCCACATAGAATAGGAACTGCTCACGAATGTAAGCAGGGGTAAAAATGAAATGCATATGCAACATAAACATGTCATTAATGGTGATGGAGAGAAGCTGCTTCTGTTCACATTCATGCTGCTACTGTAAAAATGGGGAATTGCTTTCTTCTCAGCACTCCTTTGAAGAAAGAGAGGATATATGTGCCCGGTAGTTCCTGAGCCTGGCAAAACTGTTTAAATAAGAGTACCAAGAAGAAACAAAGTTTCTCCAGATAAGAAGCACTGAAAGAAAAGCAAATTTTGTTGACATTCTCTAAGTATTGGTGGGAATAGCAATGTAATAGGGATGCCAACTGCTGCAACTACACAAATTGGTATCGACTCCAAAACCATTCAGAAATCTGCAAGTGATCCAACAGATGATCCAATAAGCCTGTTAAATGTCAGAGATGCAAATTAATTTTGCCCATAGCAACAAAAACTTGATTTAAAAAAGAAAAACCCAACACAACCGTAATTCCTCCAATCCGGGAAGCTGTTGTAAAATGTTCAGAAAGACTTAGAAAAAGAAGGAAGAGGCTTGCCTCGTGGACGGACAGACTCTAAATGGATCCTCTCAGTTCTGGGGTCTGCAAGAATGTTTCCTCTACTGGTTACATTCAATTCTTCTCGATGGCCAGCCCAGTTCTGCTCAAATCTCCCATTTCTACCTGGTCCGCTATCTTCTGATATCACTCATATCATCCTTACTCATTTTCCCCTAAACTCATGTCCGGTTTGCTTTCCTTCTCCCTCCTAAAACTCTGCATTCAAGCGGCACTTCTTTCTCCTTTCCCTCTTCCCCGCCGAGGGCAGCCGCCGGAGCGCTGAAGGACACCGGCGAGCCCCCGACTTCACCACCCAGCCAGCGTATCTGTCGCCGCAGGATTTCCATGCTTCCAAGAGACACAGTTCCAGAGGAGGTCTTGCTCATTCCTTCCCAACAAGTGCTGGCCACACCGCGGTTAGCAGTAGGAGCATAGCGGGGTATGCTTAATCTTTGGAAAATTTTAGCTTGTAAAATTAACAAACTTCTACCTTGCGGGGGGGGATTGTTCATATTTAGAACTTTCTTTTCAAAGAATTACCAAAAAAATATTTCATGTCAGAAGGTACACACAGTCTTTTCCCTCATCTTTATCTAATGTCATATTCGTAAATGTTGAAGTATACAGAATTTTCAAATAATAGTTTTTGTAGAATGGATAGAATAGCATGTTTCCCTAATTTCATATTCTGAAAGAAGTGAATTGTTTTAACTGAGGCTCTCTAGAAAGAAAAAAATTGATGAGATGAATAGCCATCATGAGAAGATTCAGCCCAAGGGCCTGTGGTGAGGTCTAAGCTATTCAAATCAGTATCTTCTAGTGGTATGTGTTGAAGAAAGTGAAGGGCTCATCTCACCACCTTCTCCATCTATAATAAATAGAAAGAGATATGAAAAACAGCAGGAGAGAAGCTGAAAGCCTATTTGCAAATAATAAAGCTCATTGGCCAGGTAATTTCATAAAAAGAGTTCAGTAATTTCAATCTTAAATGCAGCCATCTTGGCCAGATGGGAAAATGCTAGAGGTGCTTGTGCAATTGAAGAAAACTAAAGGAAGTTTCAGGAGACTATAATGTACTTTCTATAATTGATACACATTGTACAAGCATATGCACAGCCTTTCACAAGACCTTTAAGCGCTGGGGTTTTTATCTGGCAGTGTTCAGAGAATGGCAGGAAGTTGATAAGACGCTCAGTGGAATTTGCCATTCATTTATCTGTCCTTCTGTGGCCTTCAGAATTTACAATTTTTAGGGGGGGGGCTTTCCACAGTATAATTATGTGTGAAAAGGCTTCCCATACCACACAAGATTGTATTATGGCATATTAGAATTAAATGAGAGGAAAAAACTTTTCATTACACAGTTTTCATTGTTATTCATTCATGCATTCATGTAACAACACTGACTCAGACTTCTGTGTGTGTACTTTTAAGTTTTAACAAACAGTTTATCTCTTAGTGGTTCATCCACCAGCCAATGCTAATTAAAATGGAAGAATAGTCCTTATTCCTGTTATTCTAAATAGCAATTAATGAACTCCAAAGGTTCTGATTTTTATCAGAGCCCTCGCTAAACTTCCACACGCACTTTTAAAAGCTTGTGCTCTCTGCACAAGCCTGGGAAAGCAGCTTAGTCTTAATATGAGGCCTGTTATATTCAGAAAGGAATTGTCCCAGTTTGTTGTGTAAGATCATACATATTCTGTAAGTGTACTACAGGCCAAAAGATTCTGCACCAGTGTTAAGAACTGAAAATTATGCCTCATAGTGTCAACGTCATTACAAGCAGTCATGGCATAGAGCCATAGGTGATATCATCTAGATGACATGCAGAATCAGTATATCACAAGCTTATTCATACAGCCTGTGAGCACCAGTGAACTGGAACAGTGTCATCTTAGTGTTCTCTGTAGTTAACTTGAGGACTAGAAATCAAATCTGAAGACCTTTGAACAAAATGGGGCTTGTCTTGGACCAAATCAGAAAAGCATAGAAATTAGGTCTTGAAGTTAATGAACACTACAGCTGTTTAAAATTATGATAATCTTTAGTTGTTTATTTTTAGCTTAACCATATATATCTATCTCTCTCTCTCCATGTATTTAGATCCATGTTGTTATTTAGGAGTGTAACTTTCTTAGTTAATTTGCAAGCTATAGCTATGGCTTTGAGAAGGTCAGAATTCACATCTCAATTTTTGTACTACACATACAGGTCCAGATTTCTCAGTTAATGCCCACCTAACAAAAACATATCTAGAAAGAAAAATCACCCAAAACCAGTTTTTTGCCAAAAATATTATAGAATGGGGTGGAAAAGAATTCTAGAGGATTGGACATTTTTCAGCAAAGCAATCCAGTCTCCAATGGTAGCCTTGCGTTGTAAAGATTTGTGGCCATCCTTGTAACACTTTTCATTGGTCATTTTATCTTATGATAGGAATTACTCTTACCTTTCTAATTTCCTGTTTCTTTTACAGATACTTCTGTTCACAGCACATTTTTCCAAAAAGCATAGTGAAGAATGGCTGCCTGTCAAAAATACAACAACTTGCCAGATTTAGGAGAAGCTCAGTTACACAATT
This sequence comes from Phaethon lepturus, assembly GCF_000687285.1. Taxonomy (NCBI): domain Eukaryota; kingdom Metazoa; phylum Chordata; class Aves; order Phaethontiformes; family Phaethontidae; genus Phaethon; species Phaethon lepturus. Next base: position 1,109 of record NW_010517095.1, on the reverse strand, counting down.
ATAAGTGGGAGAGAGACCAACCTCAGCACCATTGTCCAGTAGCTCAGCCAAGACATAAGCAGCAGTAGGAATCAGGATAGAAACCTTACTTGCCAGTAAACAAAATAATCAGGGAAAATGGTGGAAAAAATAAACTTTGGTCCAAAGTAGCAGATACTGCCATTGCTACCTGACCTGTGTTTGCTGAACCCATGGGATGGGGAGGAAACAGGAAGAGTTTAAGTTCTTACCATCATCAAAGTGGATTGTCGTCCAAGTTAAACTCCTGTGGAACATTTTGATTTTAAAACTCGGTAACATTATTAGCAAGGACATGATCTTATATATCTTTGTTTCGGATTATGCCACGATCCTTTTTTACAGAAGACAAGGTTGATGTTTCTTATGACATTTTACTTTTTTAGATTTATCTACTGACCTTACATTATCTGAAAGGACAGCACAAAATGCCCTAGAAATTATAGATCTAACTTGATTATGTTGTGAGTTATTTCCTTTCTCCAGGGTATATATTACCCAGAGAAAGCAGAGGTCAACACAGGTCTCCACTTACTGCAGTTTTTGCAGAAGGGGTCATTTGAGCAGCATGCTGTGTTAGAATCCAATTTAAGGGCAAGATCATAGCTTCAATATGTTGGTGAGATTTTGTCAGATTTTGTTTGCTTTCCCCCATTCTGCCAGTATCTCAGTACTAGATGTTGGATATCAAATTTATTGATGTGATCAGAAGTTGAAGAAAGGAGAGTAATTCTGGTTATTCTAACTGCTGTCCCAAGTTTTCATTTCTTTTTCCTTGTCAGTGGCTTGGTCATGAACGTTTGGGTTTTTCTTGGTGTTTCCCTTCAGAATTGCAGAGCAGAGCTTTACCTGGGCCATTTGCAACGACATTGTTCATCACTGATCCCATTGTACCTTCTTAAGTGAAATATTATTTATAATACTTGTTAGTCTGAATGACTTATTTCAAATGTGAAATTCCCACTTCGTTATTAATTTACTGTGATAGCAGACAAGAGGTCCTCTTGTGAATCCTCTCCCATCATGCTAGTTACCATACAAATATACACAGCGTCCCTCTCTTAGAATCACAGAATCACTAGGTTGGAAAG